>NC_057804.1:81393235-81446528 GCF_018294505.1 Triticum aestivum
GGGCGCCACGTGGCACGACCGGATTGGCGCGGGGCGCGGGGCGGACGCGTCCGGCTGCGTCCGGACGTGTCCGGCGCGGCGCGGAGGGGATGGATCTAGGGTTAGGGGGAATTTCATCTGCGAATTTCGGGGGAGAGGGCATATATATAGATTCTGGGAGGTAGGAGAGTCCAAATGGGGAGCTGTTTTCGCCCACACGATCGTGATCGAACGACCGAGAGCATGGAGGGGAGTTAGATGGGTTTTGGGCCACTTTGGAAGGGGTGTTGGGCTGCAAAGATAAGGAGGCTTTTACGGTTACCTGGTTAACCGTTGGAATACCAAACGACCTCCAAATGGCACGAAACATGACAGGCGGTCTACCGGTGCTATACCAAGGCCGCTTGGCAAACCTCGGGCCATTCAGAGAAAGTTTAATACCCGCCCACGAAGAGAGGCAAGAAGGGGACACCAGATGACATAGGAGTGCCGGATCGCGAAACGGACAACGGGGAAAAGGCTCGGATGCATAAGACGAACACGTATGCAAAATGAAATGCACATGATGACATGATAAAATGCAACACACAAGCAAATGACATGGCAACGACGGAAAATAACTAGCAGACACCTGGTGCATCGGATCCAGGGCGTTACAAGGATAGTGCTCTTCATTCTCCTTCATGAATTCCCAGTCAACCCATCTCATGTCACAGACTATGGGTTTCTTGTCCAACAGAATTGTTTCATAGAAGTCCTGCTGTTCCTTTGTATGGAACATGTAGTCAACAGTAGTTCTTCTCCTTGAGGCATATGGATCTTCCATTCTCCATAGTCTCAATCCTAAGTCCTTCCTGATACTCATGTCCTCGGCCACAGGATGGGCATCATTATAGTCTGGTATCTTTTGCTTAAGCTTCCTTAGAACTTGTCCTTCTTCATCTTCCTCCTCACCAATCTCAGGCACTGGGGCCTTGTTCTTTTCAGCAGCTGGAATACTCCTGGTATTCCTCTTTGGTGCAGACTTGGCCTTGGGGGCAGCTTTGGGTGCTTCCTTGGGCTTGGATGTTGCAGCCCCTGATCTGATTGCATCACCCATAAGCTTTGGTGCCATTGGTGCTGGTGCAGCAGGCTCTTCCTCTTCCATCATGGAAGGTTTCCCAACGACTCTGGCTATGGTCTTCTTGACCCTTTCCTTCCTCTTCTTGCTTTCTTCGGCTGGCTCTTTGGGATCAGGCCTTTCTGGCAGTTGAGTTGATGCTCTGGCCTTGGGCATAGGTTGCCTTCTTGCAGGCCTCTTGATCTTCATGCCTGGCTTTATATCCTTTGCTGAGTCAATTTCCTTCTTGAGCACCACTTTCTTGGAAGTAGCCTCATCTTCCTCAGCCTTGTAATCTTCATCCTCTGAATCTGAAGTTCTTTTCCTCCTTTGCCTAGTTGTAGCCTTAGGCAAGTTACTAGGAGTACTTCTGCTCCCTTCATCTGAAGTTGAGGGACTAGTGCCCTCACTCAAGTCCATCTGCTCTACTGACTTGTTCTGGCTGTCACTTTGATCAGACATTCTGCAAAAGCTGACTGCTGACCCTGTGAAGAGTTATAGATGAGATAGAAAAGATGAGCATCACAAAATGCAGAGGTTTTTGCAAAATAATGACTCAAAAGTTCAGTTTTAGTTTTCCACAGAAAGCATTTCGGATCAACCGATTTTCAAACTCGGTGATACCGAAGCAGTTTTGGAACCTAAACTGATGAACTCGGTTGGACCGAGTCATAGTCCGGTGGCACCGAGACTGCTAGGGTTTCACTGAATCCTAAAATCGGTCGCACCAATTAGTAATTCTCGGTCAGACCGAGAGTCACTAGTGCAATGGCATAAGCCAAATCGGTGAGATCGAGTTTTTCAACTCGGTGGGTCTGAGATGGTTTCGGCGGAAACCTAACCCTAAAAACTTGAATCACATCTAATCGATGAACTACTTTGGCTGGATAGATGAGGTTCAATCGTGGCAAGAATCTATAAGAAAACAATGTGCTAGGAATCAGACGTGGATAGCACAAAGATCAAGTCCATACCCTATCTTGGCGGTGGACTTGCTACGGCGGCAACCGTGGGGACGAAATCCGTTGACGGCGGCGAAGACCAGCGACATGAGGCTGCTGGCGACGAGGAGACGATCCGGAGACCACGATGGCAGAGCGAGCTGTTGCGCGGGCGAAGGGTTTCGGAGAAATTTCCAAAAAAATTCCCATGGCTATATATAGCCCGACCCTGTCGGTGTGACCGAGTGGAACAACTCGGTGGTACCGGGATGAATAACTGTGTTCAGTTACAGCAAATCGGTGAGACTGAAAAGTTCAAATAGGTTGCACCGAGATTAAAAACTCAGATCAACTTGATGATCTCGGTAGGACAGAAATGGAGGAATCGGTCAGACCGAGAATCACAAAGAGGTTTTGGAAGTTTAAGTCTATGACGAATCGGGAAATCCGAGTACTCCTCACACAGTGGTTCGAATCTGACTTGATCAAATTTTGTGATGTAGCATGAATAGAGTTTGAGACAAGAAAAGCATAGATAGCTAAAGAAGGTTCTTAGGCATTCTTGTCCATCCACTTGGCCAAAAGAAGAAAGAACCAAACAATCAAAACAACAAGTGGATGTCCTTGAATGAGTAAACATATGCACCAACATGCTCACACAATAAGATGACAAATGAAATATGTGCCAAAGCATGCACAACAAATTCTAGCATCTATCAAACAATTTGGCGATGACTAGGTCATCTATATTGAGTATATTGACTTAGGAGTCAAATGAGAACATTTGATCATAGGTCATACTCATCGTTTAAGCTCAAGTGGGGTTACCACTTTTTCATAATGCATTAATGTGTTCACACCATTAGAGTTTCTTAGACTCAATTCTTTGAGTTAAGCTCCCCCTAGATGTGAGATCCCCCCTTAGAGGGATGAACTAACCTTGGGTTTTGTCGATGATGACTTCATGTAGGTGTTGAAGATGTAGATGGTAAAATTTGATGTAGATCATTTGGAGCAATCATTTGGAGTGAGTTGCACTTTCAACTTGCCTACATGGGTTAGTCCCACAAGGAACAAACAAGAATATCCATAGACATAGAGTGATGCACACACAAGATGATGTCCATGAAAACATTAGGTTACCTTGTCCCTTGGATTACCAACAAGAGGGTTTGTGACTCCTTGAACTAGTGCAAGATGTGAAAGTTGATTGCACTTGTTCTTGCCAAAATGATATGAGTGAAGAATGTTGGCGGAGTCACCCTCAAGAACTCTCTAGTTCTTCTTCTTCGGGATCCACATCATCTTGATGCGAATCCTTGGAGTTGTAGTTGTAATTGTTGAAGTAGAACTTGACGTAGTCTTGGGGACCCAACTGAACGAGGCTTTAGGTGCTTCTTCAAATGCATCAATCTCTTCTTGAAGCTTGTCCTTGCCTTTGTTATTGTGGTCTTGTGGTGGAAGATCATCTTGAGCTTGTGTACCCTTGAAGGAAGTAGGATCATACTTCTCTTGTTGAGGAACAAACTTTGTCTTGGGGTATTGATCTTCTTCCCATTCAACTCCATTGGCATTGAACTTTCGTTCAAAACCAACACCTTGATTCTTCCGGTGTCTTCCTTGCTTGCGTACAATTTCCTCGAATTGCTTACTCCCGGCAAGGCTCTTGTAAACACCTTTCTCTAGAATTCCCTTCAATAAACTATTTTCTTGCTCAAGTGTAACTTGTCTAAGAGAATCATTAGTGGAATCAAGAGAACTACTGGAAGTAACAACATTGGATTTATCATTATTATTGTTACTACTAGAGGAAGTATCTTTCTTGTACTTGTTACTAGACTTGACTTGAGGCATGTAAGTAGATAAGAGTAAACGCTTGGCAATGTAAGAAGAACTTTTCTTGCGGAGATCATCATTGATTGCTTTTAAGAACTCATGCTCTTGCTCAAGATTGAGCTTTTCAAAGTGTAACTTCTCATGAGCCCTTAAAAGTTCTCGATGATCTTCGAAGATAGTTTCATGAGACAACTTAAGAGTGTTTCCTTCTTTAGTTAGAAGCTCAATTTTCTCCTTATCATTGTCATTCTTTTGATTAACATGATTAATTGACGTTTCATCATAGTATTCATCACTAGAGTTGTCAACAAGTAAATCATCATCCACAAGCAAGTCATCTTCATCACTATTAAAATCAACATACTCGGGATGTGTTACCTTTGGACCTTTGGCCATGAAGCATCTTCCAATTCCTTCATTTGGTGAATCAAATATGTCGTAGGAGTTGGTCGACACAAGTGCTAGACCGGCAACACCTTCATCTTGAGTATGTTCGGAGTCAGAGTGATAGCTTCTCTCGGAGTGATTGTCGGAGTCGGAGCCGGAAACCCATTCACCAACATGAGCTTCATGTCTTCATTTTTTGTAGCTCCTTGATGACTTGTCCTTCCTTTCCGAATCCTTGCTTCTCTGTGAGGGTCTTCGTTCATAACGATCATCTCTACTCCTCCTCTCTCTTGGTGGTGATTCTTCTCTTTTGCTTCCTCTTTTTGGAGAATATTCTCTTCTTTTGTAGGGTGCCATACACTCATTGGAGTAGTATCCAGGCTTCCCACAATTGTAGCAATTGCGCTCTCGACTAGAAGATCTCTTGTCATGATAAGACCTTGACTTGGAGCTTCTTTCTTTGCTTCTACTCTTGTAGAATTTGTTGAAGTTCTTCACCAGTAAGCTCAATTCTTCATTGAAGGTTTGTTTCTCACTTGATGATGTGGGGGCTTCACTTGAGACTTTGTAAGCACCACTTGACTTGTTGTGAAGTTCCTCCTTATCCTTGAGTGACATCTCATGAGCAACAATCCTTCCAATGACTTCTGTTGGCTTGAGATTTTTGTAGTTTGGCATCATTTGGATCAATGTGCACACGGTATCATACTTTCCATCCAATGCTCTTAGGATCTTCTTGATGATGAATTTGTCGGTCATCTCTACACTCCCTAAGCCGGCAATCTCATTTGTGATAAGTGCAAGCCTAGAGTACATTTCAGCGACACCTTCACCATCCTTCATTTTGAACTTGTCAAGATGACTTTGGAGCACATCCAACTTGGATTCCTTGACGGACTCGGTACCTTCATGCATATCAATCAAAGTATGCCAAATTTCCTTTGCATTCTCAAGACGGCTAATTTTGTTGAATTCTTCGGGGCACAATCCGTTGAAGATGATGTCACATGCTTGAGCGTTGTATTGCAGCATCTTTAATTCTTCCGCATTCGCTTCATGGTTCGGTTCTCTCCCATCAAAGAATTCACCTTGCAAGCCAATACAAATAATTGCCCAAACGGCGGGGTTATGTCCGAGAATATGCATTTTCATCTTATGCTTCCAACTAGCAAAATTAGTACCATCAAAGTAAGGACCTCTACGGTGATAATTTCCCTCGCTAGACGCCATACTCTCCTAGCTTGTGAAACCAAGGCTATGACCACCAAAAGCTATGGAAATCAAAGCAAATGGAGACCAAGCTCTGATACCACTTGTAGGACCTTGAAGTAAGTCTAGAGGGGGGTGATTAGACTACTTGACAAATTAAAAACTTAACCTTTTCCCAATTTTAGAGTTTGGCAGATTTTAGCTATTTTAGGACAAGTCAAGCAATCATCACACAATTCAAGCAAGCATGCGAAGAGTATATAGGCAGCGGAAATTAAAGCATGCAACTTGCAAGAATGTGAAGGGAAGGGTTTGGAGGATTCAAACGCAATTGGAGACACAGATGTTTTTGGCGTGGTTCCGATAGGTGGTGTTATCGTACATCCACGTTGATGGAGACTTCAATCCACGAAGGGTAACGGCTGCGCGAGTCCACGGAGGGCTCCACCCAATAAGGGTCCACGAAGTAGCAACCTTGTCTATCCCACCATGGCCGTCACCCACGAAGGACTTGCCTCACTAGCGGTAGATCTTCACAAAGTAGGCGATCTCCTTGCCCTTACAAACTCCTTGGTTCAACTCCACAATCTTGTCGGAGGCTCCCAAGTGACACCTAGCCAATCTAGGAGACACCACTCTCCAAGAAGTAACAAATGGTGCGTTGATGATGAACTCCTTGCTCTTGTGCTTCAAATGATAGTCTCCCCAACACTCAACTCTCTCTCATAGGATTTGGATCTGGTGGAAAGATGATTTGAGTGGAAAGCAAATTGGGGAAGGCTAGAGATCAAGATTCATATGGTAGGTATGGAATATCTTGGCCTCAACACATGAGTAGGTAGTTCTCTCTCAGAAATGGTAAGTTGGAAGTGTAGGTTTAGTCTGATGGCTCTCTCCACGAATGAAGAGGAGGTGGAGGGGTATATATAGCCTCCACACAAAATCTAACCGTTACACACAATTTACCAAACTCGGTGGGACCGAATCGTTAAACTCGGTCGGACCGATTTAGTAAACCTAGTGACCGTTAGTGATTTTCGGTGGGACTAACATGCATCTCGGTGAGACCGATTCAGTTAGGGTTAGGGCATAACGTAATCTCGGTGAGACCGATTTTGGTAATTAGCTAACCAGATAGTTGGTCAGGTAAACTTGGTGGGACCGATTTGCTCTTTTCGGTGAGACCAAAATGTTACAAAAAGGAAACAGAGAGTTTACATTGCGATCTCGGTGGGACCGATCGCTCACTTCGGTTAGACCGAAACGTTACGAAGGGAAACAGAGAGATTGCAACCCCATCTCGGTGAGACCGAGATCCCTATCGGTAAGACCGATTTGCTTAGGGTTTGTGGCAGTGGCTATGACTTTTGGAATCGGTGGCGCCGGATAGAAAGAATCGGTGTGACCGATTTTGGCTTTAGGTTTAGGTCATTTGTGGGTGTGGGAAAGTAGTTGAGGGTTTTTGAGCATATCACTAAGCACATGAAGCAAGAGGCTCATTAAGCAACACCTCATCCCTTCTTGAAAGTATTGGCTTTTCCTATAGACTCAATGTGATCTTGGATCACTAAAATGTAAAATGAAGAGTCTTGAGCTTTTGAGCTTGAGCCAATCCTTTGTCCTTAGTATTTTGAGGGATCCACTTTCATCATCCATGCCATGCCATTCATTGAGCTTTCCTGAAATAGTATTCTTGGAATAGCATTAGCTCAATGAGCTATGTTGTTATGAATTACCAAAACCACCTAGGGATAGTTGCACTTTCAGTGGAGCAGTGCTATTATGACGCGAAGCACGTATTCTCATAGTATAGTGATCATAAAAGGGGGAAACTCTAAGCATATCATTTTAGCAAAAGAGGGTTTCCCCTACGATTTCTATTAAAGAAACCACCACAGAACCAACATGATCAATTAAACCCTAAGCATGATCAATTAAACCGTATTATGACTGTGCCATGGCAGATTTGAAGCTGCAAACTGGAGAAATGATATTTAGCATCCATTGTTTGCTTCGAACTAAGAACTAAATTCTAAGATCTAAAAAGAAAGTAGAATAACCAAGTTAAGATCTATTTTCTAGTTGAGATCAAAAAGTTGAGGAGATATGAAGTACCACCTCTCTTGCGGCACCGTGTAGGCATCGGGGGTGCGATGGCTGTCAGTGGCGTTGAAGCAGATCTGCGATGGTAGATGGGTGCATCGGGGGATAAGTACCATTGCGGTGGAAGAGAAGGTCATGTGAGCGGCCCCGACAAAGAGGACGACGGCGCTGATGAAGCGAGAGGATGCGATGCAAGGCTCTTGGTCCGTCACCGTGGATGAGAAACATTCATCTCTAGCAGTGGACGACATGGTCTTGGTAGGCGCTCCGGCATGGTGGAGGACGGTGGCTATGGATGTGGTGTAGGACGGCGGTGATGGATGGGGTGGAGGACGGCGCGATGGATGGGGTGGTGTTCTAGCACGGACGGTGTATGTATGGGAAAATGGAGGGAGAGGTATGGGGAACCATGTTTTTGGGATGCGCCTGTCTGAAATATGGGAAAGTTACAAACTTAGCCCCCGTTTAAAATTTGGACGTCTCATCGGTTGGGGATACGACGGTAATCTCGCATCTTGCCAATATTTTGCCCAGAGCGATTTCCAGCGAGGAGAGGGTGGTTGGCGCCCACGGTGTATGAACGGGGCTGACAGGTAGGGCGGTTGTGTCACGTCTGAGTGAAGTTACAAACCTGCCCCTATTGAAAATATTTGCCTAGATCGATTTCGGCCGAGTCGAGTTTGTTTTGCCGCCCACCGTGTATGAATGGGGAAATGGATGGAGAAACGGATGTCTTTCGGACAAGCTTGAATGAAATGTGTTTTGCCACCCATGTTTGGCGCCCACCATGTAGGAATGGGCTCAGAGGTGGTCGTGTCACATCTAATTGAAGTTACTAACCTACCCCTATTTAGAGCAGTGGAAATCAGGCCGATCGATTGTCCTTGTAATGGGTAGATAGTAATTTCCATCTCCCAAACACTTGGCTTTGGGCAGCGGACGTGGGAGTGGATATTTTGCCGTTTCTATCGAATTTTGGGACAATAAGCATCCATGTTTACCCTGGCAACTAAATTTGAATCCATTTTGTATTCCTATACGAATCTTTATAAATCATTCTATGTGTTTTTATATATCTTCAAAAGGACGACAAAGATGTATTCCACTGTCATATATGAATATGGTTTACAAATGCTGATACTCAAATTCAGAAGCTAGAATCCATTTTAAGGTGAATTCGAATATTTGGAACACTACATGTCCAACTCAAATGTCACGCGCAGCATAATGTGTACTCCCATTTAGATATGTACACAAGAGATGTATCAAGATTCGAATACCGAGTCAATCAACCAAGAATGTACAGAACTAACAGACATATAAACACTTATAGAGTATATGGATCAATAATAGCAACTAACATACATAAGCCAGACCGTTGTACTTTTGTTTGCTACAACATCATATTTTTTAGCCAAGCTACTACAACATCTTGGCCTTTCCGATGCGTGCCACTTATGGTCCATCTATACTACTATTATTGCTGAATGCACATTCAGCCCGATTGGCATATTTGTAGGTCTGGCACAACAATCAGAATGAAATGTCTCCAAGTCTTATTAATTAATACAGACTTTTGCTCAAATAAAATTACAAACCAAAAAACAAAAAACAAAAAACAATTATTACATGATCTCTAAAACAAATGGTTTGATTGATTACATGAACAAACAACACAAAGGTTATTCAATGATGGAAAGAACATTTCACCTATGATTTATCAAGTGGGAATTTAATTTTCTTTTTTCCTTCAGGACCTTAACAATGTGGTCAGTCTCAAGTTGCTTTGTTTTCAAATCCACCAAATATTTAATGGTTGTCTTGAGTACTACTTGTGATTGTGTTGTTTGCTTCCTCAACATGTCAACTTCATCTCTAAGTGCAGAAGCAGAATCTCTTTCTACCACTAGTTTAGCCTCTTGAGCATCAACAGTTGGCAATTCATAATGCACGATTGGGCCGGTGCCACTGCTGTGGGATGATACAACGTCCATGGGGACCTTGCTCTTAGATCTTGGGCTAACCTATTCTGCCATTAAAGTTCCGATTGGATTCAAAAAAGTTGAAGTTGGCAAAACATCTCAACTGGGAGTTATAACAGCAAACCAGTTAAACAAACAAGGAATTAAAGAGTTTCAATTGGATGCTGAAAAGTAGTTATTAACATCATTGTAACCCGTTGTTGCAGCAGCAAAGCAGTTAAACAAACAAGTAGCTATTTAAGTTCACGCAAACAGGTAATTCTTAATAGTAAGTATCAATCACATAGATAGGCGCAATCTATAATATATAGGATTAACAGGCTGTGGCATTATGTAATCAGTAGCAAACTAAATTAAGCCAAGCAACGTAATTGAACAATTTTGCAATAAGTGGCTAACTAAAATTCCGAGAAGCAGGTAACTAAATTTACGCTAGCTCTTTGTACACGCACACTGCAACTTCTTTTTCGCTTACAAGGTTGTACGAAGGAGTCCACAACATCAATTGCTTGGATACGCAGTCCCAATACTTCTTTCTTCCCACACTGCATTGGTAAGTTGAATGGTTAATCTGGGAAGATGGTGCGTCCTTGATATGTTATATGAGGACGTATAGTCAGACTAGTTGTAGCCACACACATCACACTAGCTTTTATTGTATATTTCATGCGCTTACTTTTAGCATATCGAGATCTAAGCAATCTACAATAGGATGAAAAGACTGGCATCCTTCACATTATTGGCAAACTCATGTTCATAGAAACAAGCAATTGAACCATTCTGTGGGTAAATCAAAAGCGCCACTAGAAGATGAAGATCCAACCCTGGGTGTAGCCTACCTGGGAGGTAGCGGTGACAACACGGGCATGGCATCGAGCTTGCGCAAACGAACAATCGCAGCTTGCAAGAGTAGCATGCGCAACGAGCAGGTACATGGGGTGATCCTCCTAGCACAATGGTGACTGCGTTCTGTTTCCACTCAAGCCACCTGGGTTCGAATCTCCCCACCTAACTTACAACGAAAGCTAAGGGAGGGAACTTCCCCCCTTAGTCACGTAACGAGCAGGTACATCACATCCCTGATTATATCTACTTCAACTCTTCAATTTCTGGCCAATAGTTAAACCTGACAGTGTTGTAAAACTGCTTTTATGTAGGGAATCTATGAGAAAATGAAACCAATTTCTACTTATTTTATAACTCCCCCAATCAATACTGAACTGACTGAATCTGATGTATCTAATCAAGTTTCCAGTGCAAACATACTAGCTCATGTTATTCTTGAGCCTGCAGCGTCTAATGAACAGACTGCTAATGAAGGATTTGATGCAAACATTTTACATGCTCCTGGTGATGAACATAGTGTCTAATGAGGGATCTAATGCAAGAATTTTGCAAGCTCCAATTGAAGGATTTAGTGTCTAATGATGATCTGCTATGTTGAGAGAGACATATAGATTTGCAGGCATTGATGACAAGAAAATTATAGTGCATTTTCATTGCTTGAGGAAACGTCGAGGACATCTACCAGAAAGTCCCTGTATCATGACAAAGTACCATAAATACTTTTCTAATCTGTTGTTTGAAACTATTGGCATACTTATGTAGGATAATATATTGATATGCAGTTTGCGTACTGGTTAATAGGTGCAATTACACTTCGATATTTTCAGCTAGAGAATGAATAATTCAAGCAGGTACAGACCATGTTTGTAGTCCTTGTACACCA
Organism: Triticum aestivum; assembly: GCF_018294505.1. NCBI lineage: Eukaryota > Viridiplantae > Streptophyta > Magnoliopsida > Poales > Poaceae > Triticum > Triticum aestivum. Next base: position 81,404,501 of record NC_057804.1, read on the forward strand.
TGTTGCATTTTGTGCTTTTGGTGCTTGCATCATTTAGTGTTTATAACCTGAACTACTTTTGATCATTAGCTGGTTTTCAAAGTGCATGTAGCTTCACATTTCTCAAGTTATGTTGATTTCCGGAGTGCAAGTGCCTTCGTATTTTTTAAGTTAAATGTTCGCCCCTGGTAACTTGAATTCGTGGATCCGCCACTGCACACAAATCATACACGAATGCCAGTATGAATTAAATGAAATGTAGGGACTTCCACTAGCTCGTTGTACAGGCTCACTGCAGCTCTGCTTGCGCTTGGGATGTTCCATGTACAAGTCCATGTTGCCACTTGCTTGGATGTGCAGGCCTTGTGCTCCTTGCATCCTGTAACGCCCCGGATACAACTTTCCATATTCATAACTCCAACTCTTGCCGTTTCCGGAGATGCGATATGTTATTTCCTTCGTGGTTGGGTTTTTGTCTTTGTTTTGCTTTTTGTTTGTTGCATTTCATCATTGCATCTTTTGCATTGCATCATGTCATCTCTTGCATTGCATCATGTCATCATGCAACCCTTTTTAAAAACTCTAAATAAATTGCATGGATCTTTGATCCATTTAAATCGAGGGAAATGCACATGGTGATTTCTCTTTAAAACATATTCAAGGTCTCCTACTATTATTAGGGAGCTATATTAAATTATATTCCATTAATTTGGAATTGACCGCAACACACGTGCATGTTAAATCCCTTGGCCTTTCCTTCTTCGAGTTTTGACTCTGTAACCTTGCCTATAATTCTTTTCCCTTTTATTGAGGCTCCTCCTTAAATCTCAACATTTTTGACCACACCAAACCTAATCCCAATTCAAACCCATTTGAATGATATTCAAATGAGTTTGAATTTAAATCTTGCATTCGTGCCTCTTTTCTATTTTTCATGGATCAAGCTCATTTTTATGAGTCCGGCAAAAATACCCTCCTGCTCAAGCTCCACCTCTAACATCTTTTTCTTTTCTTTCTCATCTCTGTTTTATTTTATTTTTATTTTTTAGAGAGAGAGGAGAGCCCACCAGCTGGGCCGGCCTGCTTCCTCCCAGTCGTCCTGGCCCATTAGCAGCTCGCACCCCTACCTAACCCTAGCCTCTTCCGTGCTCGATCCACATCTCCCTCACAGCCTCTCTTCCTCCCCTCGTTCCCCATCGTGCGCCGCACATCCACACACACACACATACACACACCCGCGCCTCACGCCCGATCCCCTCTCCCAATCTTCCTCCTCACTACGCCGCCATCTCTCCCTCCTGTTGCCCTCGTCTCGTCCCCTCTGCCTCCTCCTCGTTGCCTGAGACCGCTGCTCCTCCCATCCCTGCAACCGAAGACCTCATCCCCATGGTCCGGGCTGCCGCACCGAGCTCTTCCCGACGCCTCCCATGGAGACAGTGTCTTGCTGCCGCTGCTCTTCCGATGCTCGTTCCCCATCATCTCCGTCATCGCCTCCTCCTTGTCCAACTCCGGTGGCTCCACACCTGCATCTCCACCGGCGCCATCCATCCCCTCGCCCGCGTGTCTCCTCCACCAGCAGCCTGCAACGCCCGAGGGGAGCCGAGCTCCTCCCCGTCCCCATGGTGGTTGCTTCCCTGCAGCCGGCGTCCAAACCCCACTTCTCCTACCTTGCTGCTCGTCCCAGCCGCGTTGACTACGCCCTTTGCGCCTCCTCTCTGCTTTGCCGTGGGCTTCAGCCTGTGCCATGGCGCAGCGACCCCCTGCACACCGAGGCCTCCGTGCACCTCCTGCTCCCGTCGACCCTGCACCATGCCTCTGCCATCCATGAGATCGCCAAGACCGAGACCTCCTTGAATAGGAGCATTTCTTTTGGATCGCCAAGTACCGCACGAGCGCCAAGTACCTCTACGGATGCACTGGACATCTATGACAAGTGTACCTCTACCTCCTGGAATCGCCAAGTACCTCGATGCCGAAGACCCGTGTACAACTACTGACACTCGTGGATTTCACCAAGTACCTCTACCGACGACCTGAAAATCTACGTAACGTGTACAACTACCGTCGCCATGTACCACTACTTCCACTACCACCGACATGTACGACTATGAAACGTGTACGACTAATTCCCCTACGACCCGTGAACGACTACTTCCCTCGACGAACCCGAACCTCTCCGAAAATGCATGCTTCAAAGGTATAACCCCGAGACGATCAACCATGGACCGAATGCATGTGTTGTATGAGATGCACGTGTTTGCGCCGTGCCCGTTTGCTTCATGCACGTTCCTCCTCGTTTGCCATGCCGTCGACCCATGGGAACCCGGTATTCGGGATCACCCCACCATCTTTTGCATGTTCCGCACATCCACATCTTTGTTTGCACCGGTCACTCCACGAGTTATCGAAATCGAGATGTTGCCGTGGCATCATTTTCGGATTCGTCGCCGTGGCACCCTTTCTTTCCACCACGGTGACAAATGCTTCATAACATGCTCATGTCAATGTTTTCATAAAATTGCATAAAACTTGCATATGTCATCCGCATCATGATAACAACATTTAAAATGTCTAAAATTGTTGTTTGCGTTAAATTGCTAAATAACATGTGGGGATTTACCAAGATTGTTGTTTCTTGTTTCCGGCCTCATTTAAACTTGCCTAAATAGCTAGTATAATTATGTTTCACCTCTTGCCATGTTTAATAACATGTATTGTTGTGTTCCTAAATGAGAGAGAACTAAATAATGGATGTGGTGTTTCGTCAATATGCAACTCGTTGCATATTGAGCTCCACTTAACTTGTAGTGTTATTTGCGCATATTGCCATGCCCCGCCTCATTAAACCGGTCATGCATCATACTTGTTTGCGCATCATGCCATGCTTATGCTTGTTGGTTTACCATGTTGTTTGTTTCTTTCCGGTGTTTCTTCTTAGTTCCGGTAATGTTGCGATCGTGAGGATTCGTTCGACTACGTCCGTTCATCTTCTTCATGGACTCGTTCTTCTTCCTAGCGGGATTTCAGGCAAGATGACCGCTACCCTGGATCTCACTACTATCATTGCTATGCTAGTTGCTTCGTTCTATCGCTATGATGCTCTACCTATCAACTGTTTATCAAGCCTCCCAACATGCCATGTCAGCCTTTAACCTTTTCACCCTTCCTAGCAAACCATTGTTTGGCTATGTTACCGCTTTGCTCAGCCCCTCTTATAGCGTTGTTAGTTGCAGGTGAAGTTGAAGATTGCCCCATGGTGGACAGGATTATGTTGGGATATAACAATTATTAATGCATCTATATACTTGGTAAAGGGTGGAAGACTCGACCTTATGCCTGGTGTTTTGTTCCACTCTTGCCGCCCTAGTTTCCGTCATACCGGTGTTATGTTCCCGGATTTTGCGTTCCTTACACGGTTGGGTGATTTATGGGACCCCCTTGACAGTTCGCTTTGAATAAAACTCCTCCAGCAAGGCCCAACATTGGTTTTACCATTTGCCTCACCTAGCCCTTTTTTCCCTTGGGTTTCCGGAGCCCGAGGGTCATCTTTATTTTAGCCCCCCCCCCCCCGGGGCCAATGCTTGTCTAAGTGTTGGTCCAAACTGAGCGATGTCCGGCGCCCCCTGGGCAACCAGGGCCTATGCCAACCCGTCGTCTTGCTCATCCGGTGTGCCCTCAGAACGAGATATGTGCAGCTCCTATCGGGATTTGTCGGCACATCGGGCGGCTTTGCTGGTCTTGTTTTACCATTGTCGAAATGTCTTGTAAACCAGGATTCTGAGTCTGATCGAGTCTTCCTGGGAGAAGGTATATCCTTCGTTGATCGCGAGAGCTTATCATGGGCTAAGTTGGGATACCCCTGCAGGGTATAAACTTTCGAAAGCCGTGCCTGCGGTTATAGGCAGATGGGAATTTGTTAATGTCTGGTTGTAGATAACTTGACACCTGATTCGATTTAAAACGCATCAACCGTGTGTGTAGACGTGATGGTCACTTTTCGGCGGAGTCCGGGAAGTGAACACGGTTTTGGGTTATGTTTGACGTAAGTAGGAGTTCAGGATCACTTCTTGATCATTGCTAGTTTCACGACCGTTCCGCTTGCTCTCTTCTCGCTCTTATTTGCGTATGTTAGCCACCATATATGCTTAGTCGCTGCTGCAACCTCACCACTTTACCCCTTCTTTTCCCATTAAGCTTTGCTAGTCTTGATACCCATGGTAATGGGATTGCTGAGTCCTCGTGGCTCACTGATTACTACAACAACAGTTGCAGGTACAGGTTATGCGATGATCATGACGCGAGAGCGATGCTTGCTTGCGTTGAGTTCTTCTTCTGATAATTCTTCGATCAGGGGATAGGTTCCAGGTTAGCAGCCTGGGCTAGACGGGTGGAGGTCGTTTGAGTTTCTGTTTATGTTTCATCCGTAGTCGGATGTTGCTCTTATGTATTGTGATGTTGTATTCGTGTGGCATTGTATGCCTTTTGTATGTATCCCCATCTATTATGTAATGTTGATGTAACGATATCCACCTTGCAAAAGCGTTTCAATATGCGAGTCTATCCTTGGTGGGACCTTCGAGTTCCTTTTGGATAGGGTCGCATATTGGGCGTGACACATCCCCCTCTGCATTTTTGACACTGCGAATGGTTGATCAAATAAGAGGAATCGACCTTGCTGTTATACCGGAGGATAGATACTTACAAGGCTATACACGTGTGGAGGATGTGTACCAGATCCCGTAGCGCCATCATGCTTCGCTAAAAAATAGTTTTGCTTGTTTCAGATGATATCTCTAGAAGAAATAAGAGCTAAAGTCAGAGTTGCATAGGCGTGTAAGCCAAAGAGCAGTGAAAGGATATCCAAACATCGTCGGAACAGTGCACAAGGGAGTGATGTGTGGATACCTAGTTCGGGCCGGTGTTTGGGCATGCTCGCCTAGCTAGAGTGTGGGTCACTTCAGAGCCGTTGAGGGTGATGCGCTGGCGTTGGCTGGCCGTGCACGGATGCAGATCTTGAGTGGCAACGGAGCACTACGATGCGTTGGACGAGACCGTTGGTGAAGCCGCAACGGCCTCGGGGGGCGGAGGTGCGACGATGTGCTTGATGAAGTAGCCCTGGTGAGCTGGGAGACGACGTCGGTGAAGCGCACCTGATGCGGTGGAAGTCAATGTCTGTGAGGCACGTCGGTTGCGGTGGTCGACGTTGTTGGTGGACCACGCGGTGCGGTGGACGAGAGCGTAGATGAGGTAGCTCCGGTGCGGTGGTGAAGCGCGACCGTCATATTCGTCGTCGTCATCCGACACAGAGGTGGGGAAAGAGACGATATGAGGGGCGATTCAAACTTTGCTTGGGTTGGCGGCGAATTAGGGATTTGAGCAATCTGGGCGTGGAAGGGGACGGTGGAGAAGGGAGATTTTGCAGGGCTGGAATTGGGGTCGCCAGATATTTCAATCCGAAACGTGGAAGCGTGAACTTATTTTGTCGTCGTCCTTTTTATGGGGGGGAGGGGGGTGGGTGGCTGGGTGCTAATCGTCAGTCCGACACACGCGACCACCACGACACGACCCTGGTCTGCCTGGTTCGCCTACATTTGAGAATGCAAATGATCTTCTTTCATCTGCAAACAAATCTGTATGTATTACCATGCCCGTTTTTTCCTTGCAATAAATAGTCATTCGAAACGAGATACTATAAATTAATTAATGAGGAGTTATTTAAAAAAATCGAAACGGTATCCACGGTATCCACACTAACGTGGATTAGAGTGTGTGTCACATAATTAGTTATTTGAATTAGAGTGTGTGTCACATAGCGATCTCCAATTCTAACATGGATTTCGCATTTCACTGTATCCATGCTACTTTTTTAATACTAATTCATATGTATATGATGAACACCATGGTAGTGAGAAAACTTTTGGATGGATTCAAACATATGACCTACAAAATAGCACAACAAATCAAGTCAATGTCAACTTTTCGAAACCTAGTATGGCACGAATTCAAAATAATTACCCATATGCATGGTCCTCAGTTCAAATCTTACAATGTACACCGAATTGAAACAGCGATATTAAGTCTCGAACTATCTACATTCAAATGTTGTTTTTAGCCCCCCTCCCTCACACACACGCGCTACATACTTCATGTATTGGTCAATCTTCGTCTCCTGACTACCTTAGGAAGCTATCGGTTTCCAACACACGTTCATTCTTTCTCTCCATGTTTTGATCTCTAACTCCCTCAACTACACAGCCCCCTTTTTCCACTCTGTTACCAAATGTATTTACCTCACACAGCCGCCATTGCACCCCATGTCGAGCTCTCTCTCTCTCTCCCTCTCCCTCTCACCCTCTCGCTCTAAATACATGCATTGCCTATCTAGACCCCCAACCTCTCGTGCGCACGCACACACGTTGTCTATCTAGGTCACTCCCTCGTGACTGTCTCACTCTTTTCTTCTGCATGGCAGGCCACACTCGCTCAATCTCGCTCTTTTTATCGAGTCTCGTTTAACCTCATTTTCTTGCACACACAAATGATATATCTCCCTGTTCAGGCCTCGATCGACACACTCTATACTCTCTCACGCAGATTGTCTATCTAGGTCAGTCCATCCAAGCCGCCCCCACTCTTTCGACCTCATGGCGGGCCACGCTCGCTCAATCTCTCTCTCTCTCTCTCTCTCTCTCTCTCCCTCTCTCTCTTTGTATGTCTGGATTGACCTCGCTCTTTCTCGGACAAAAATAATATATCACCATGTTTGAGCCCAATTCGACCTATTCACATTGTATACTCTCACACGCACATTGTCTATCTAGGTCGCTCTCTCCAACTCGTCTCACTCTTTCGATCGCATGACGACCCTATGTGATCGATTGACCTTGCTTCCTCCCACGCACAAAATATATCTACACGTCTGTGACTGGATCATCTCTCAAGCTCTATCTTATATCCCTCACCCTTGCCAAAAGCTCAATCGGACAATACCTCTCTAGAGCATATATATATGTTCAATGAATGTCGGACCACACTCACTTTGTCTCTCTATATATATGTCTCTCGATTGACCTTGCTTTCTCACATCGTATCTTCCACACATTGAAGCTACCTCTCCATCCCTCGCAAAGCCGGAGATATTTACATTGTGAGGGGCACTCCAACCTTGGATTAATTTGTGTAGGAATTTATTCCGGTCGGTTTAGATTATATTTTCATAGCATTCGGCCCACAACTACTCCAAACACCATTGCAACCCCCGCACCTCCCCTAGTTGATTTCCCTCTCGCTCGGTCATCTACAAAACTACACACCGATAGTCCACTTGGAATGGAACAAATTTCGACCCACAAATTAAAGTGCTACAAATTACACACCAAGGGGCCCACATGTCATGAAACAAATTTGGACCCATATATGAATTAAAAAAATTAGTTTTTCTAGAACTCATCTAGATGAGATATAATTTGGTCTCATTCACCTTTTATAGCCATTGGACGTGATGCTATAAGGCACATGTGTGCTGACGTGGGTTGTATCTGTTCTTGTTATCAAAGTGAATGAGACCAAATTATATCTCATCTAAATGAGTTCTAGGTACTCCCGTAAAAATTAAAGGACGAGTATCAAACATGCGGCCAGGGCCTTCAAGCCGCATGTCAATAGGCAACATACGTAGAACAACAATGTTTGTTGTACCCCCTTTGTTCACATAATGTTTTTATATTACCACAACCTATTTAATGGATAACATGTAATTTTATTTTTAGTACCATTCTCCTTCACTTACTAGTGGGTTCCATGTGTACTCTCTCCCTCTCTCCTCCCCTTCTACATTTTGACGCACGGGCAAACACGAAGAACTCACGGGCGATGTTGCCGTTGACCATACCTGGACATGTTCATAAGGTTCGGCACTATGTGCAATGCACGTTAATTTGGAAGTATATTAAGTGCATGCGGATATTAAGTAGGATATTATTTGTGTTATTATGTGATTAGCACTATTTTTGGCATGAAATTAACTGCATGCTTAACGTGTTGAGCGCTCGACATTGAAGCAGACTAGGTGGGCAATGCTAATCCACGCGTGGCTGCGCTAACGCTCACTTTCAGACAGCCAGATTTGGAAAGTTCACTTAAAGCATTAACTTAGAGGGTTTTGTAATTGAGATTGCCCCGCCACCCCAACCCACCTAAAAATCAGGGGGCTGAGAGATTAGCAGTGGGTTAAATTGGGAGGGGCGGGCATGCATGCATGTTTTAACCAGCCGTGAGCTGCGGGCATGACCACATCCACGTTGTGGGCCCCAATGGATAAAGGCATCGGCTGACGTCTCCGCTTTGGATAGATCGCTCACTCTAGCGCGCGGCCGTGTAAAAGTACTTTCACGTTGAATGACAAGGAATACATGTGGCTTGATGACATTTTATATTTAATTTGATACGGCTCTAGCAGAACATTCAATCGATCAAACCATAGATTTCGTTCAGTCTGACTCCGACTTTAAATTATATGAGGATCAATCTAAAATAAACGGAAATGATAAACATTTGGATTTTAAGCATGGCAATCCGAATGTTTTTCATGGCAAATTTAGATTACGCGGTGGCGGTGGGGGCGTCTTGCGGTGGGAAGCGGCTCCTCTGACGTGCTCCGTGTGTCGTCGGGCCACTGACCGACGGCGACAGCGGCGTCTTGTGCCATTGTTGGCATACTCCTGGTTGTTAGCCTAGCTTCAAGGAAGGCCAAAATGTTCTGGACTTCAGAGCGAGTCTATTGGCGGGAGGAGGCGACTGGTGTTGGTGCAAGGAAGCGGTCGATGCGGCCATCCATGCCGCTGAGGGGGGCACTGGCACCCGCGCGGGGACAGGTGCTGTCAACGGCGCGACGGAGACATTCGTGTGCACGGGCACCAGCATGGGCGCGCACGTCAGTGCATGTGCAGGCGCATGCGCTGGCAGGTTAACGGGCATCGGCATCGGCGTGCGCGTCAGTGCACGTGCATGCGCAGGCCCTGGCAGGTGCACGTGCGCATGAAAGTCGGCGGGGACGTCGTGGAACCCCGTGGCATCAAGCTCGGCAACAATGTGCGGCTCCCAGCCCATCAATGCCACGGGGATGGGCGTTGCCGCAGTCGGGGCGACGGGAGCCGGAGCGGGAGCTGGGACAGGCGGGGCGTCTTCTTACAAGGCCAGTTCAAGCTCGTCCCAAAGCACCTTAGGTTCTTGAGACTCCGGCTGGGTGTCTTCCTCAGGAAACTAGAAGACTAAGGGCAGACCATCATGATGTGGCATGGCGTACGTTTAGGTCAGGCTAGTTGGGGGTAGACGATACGAGAATCGGAGAGGAAGAGAGAAGATTGTAGCGATACCGGGTAGTGCGGGGTTGATTTTAAACTGCGGCACTAACGACATTATAAGTGGGAGCAGTTGAGACGAAGGTGGGCGGCGGAGCCTGGTCAAAGGGCTCGCCTCCCGGTGAGCCTGCACAGCGGTCTGCTCGCACGGCTCCCTGTCAGCCGGCGCATCGGTCTGCTCACATGCCTCCCATCGACTCACACGCTTGCTCAAACAGCACCTGTCGATGAGAAGCGGGACTCGTGGCGGCACGTAAACGCCCACGGTTTCAATAGTGAAAGTGTTCACCTTAATGTGATAGGTCTTTGTTCCAAAATACCTTCGCTCTTCATTTGTGCAACTTGTCATAAGCAACTTGTCTCAAATTGAAGAAAAAAATTACGAAGTAATATTTGTGCAATATCATGTGACCATGCTCAGTTTCAAGAGTTTACGGTCACTTTTGGATTTTTCTGAAATTTAAGATCCAGGATTCGAAACAATATCATAACCTGCATCAAGCAATAAATTTTCAAGCCAGACATTTGTCCTGTTGTATTTCTTAAGAAAGGATTTGGTCAAACATTTTTCGTAGTTAGACTTCAGACAAGTTATATATGTAGAGTAAAAGGATAATCCCTCCATACCAGTGCATTGCATGATATATTAACTCAAGTACTAGGCACGAACAAATGTGCTCAATTCTGTGCTCATCCTGGTGTAGTAGTAGTAGGACTAGGCAATGCAGTTGACGGGTGACCTTGGCGAGCAGCGATCGAGGGAATTGAACCGTGCTCGGCACGGTAGGTAACGTTGTCTAGTTACTAAAGCATCCCTCCGTCGTTCATCGGTAGTCATTATGGACCGGGGACATGAGGGGAATTTCCTAGGGCTGGAATTCTGGCCGCCAGATATTTTGACTCGAAACACGGAGGCTCGACTGGTTGGGGTTGCCTAATGTGCATACCACGCACGCCACCAGAAGGACACGATCCCATTTTGTTATAGGATCAACACGAGCCAAGATCTGGTTGGTACGCCGTTGGGTCCTACCATTTGAAAATACGAAAGGAACCTTTTAAATTGCCGAACGAATCTATGTGTATTACAATGCCCGTATTTTCCTTGCAAATACTAATCTCAACGTGGGAATTGATTTATGACGAGTTGTTGAACTAGAGTGAGTTTGTGATATAGTGATCTCAACATGGATTTCACATTTCATGGTATCCCTAGTAAGTTTTTCAATGCAAATTCAAATTTAAAAGATGAACAATATGGAGGTGAGAAAACTTTCTATGTATCAAGCATATGACCACACACACACAGAGCGACACACACACACGAACACAAGAACAATCCAATAAGTGACTACGTACAGAGCAAATTATGAAAACTTTCCAAACCATGCATGTATGACACGAATTCAAAAATATTCCTTCTGTTCCTAAATATTAGTCTTTTAGAGATTTCAACAAGTGACTACATACAGAGAAAATTGAGTGAATCTACACTCTAAAATATGTCTATATACATCCGGATGTGCCAGTCCATTTGAAATCTCTAAAAAGAATAATATTTAGGAACGAAGGGAGTAAAATGTAAGACATGCATGGTCCTCAATTCAATATTTAAAATGAAGAGGAAACTGAAACATGAATATTAAGTCTAGCACTATAGTATATGCAAATGTTGTGTTTAGGCGGAGCTATGATTGTCGGGGGTCAACCCCTCGACCTTAGATAAAATTGTGAAGCTATGTTTAGGGTTGTTTAGATTATATTTGTCCCGACCCTCCAAACCACAGATTGGTTGTGCACCCCCACCCCTCCTCCCCGGGAGAATATCATGTGCCCCCACACCTTAGATGCTATATGCCGATACGAGTTGCTTGGAGCTTGTAGATCTGAGATATAGCAGCTCACATGATGTCTTAATATTTTTACAGGAAACCTTGATGAGTTTGAGAATTGCACACAATTTGTACAAAAACTACTCAGATGCCCTTGATCACATATCCAACGACCTCGAAGCTCGTATCATCGTAGCATTTAAGATGAAGGAGGACATCATATTCTCCTGTATGTAAGAATATCATGTGCTACCACACCTTAGATGCTTTGGTGATACAAGCTCTTTGGAGCCGTTAGATTTGTGACCCAACACCTCCTCGGTGGTTCGAATGGTTTTTTGTAGAAAAAGCCCCCAAAGAGTTCAGCCACTGCTTACAAGCACAAAGACTGCTCAAATGCCATTGGATCTCAGATCAAACGACCTCGAAGCTCGTATCACCGTAGCATCCGTGCTGCGAGAGCACCTTATGTTTTCTCGCACGGGAGAATATGAGGTGCTCCCACACCGTATATTCTATGGTGATATGAATTCACAAAGATCTAACAGCCCACAGTAGGAGGTTTGAATGTTTTTGCAATATACGGCTGAGAGAGTTTGGGAATTGCGCAGAAAGTACAAGTACTACGCATGTGCCATCTGATCACTGATCATACGACCTAGATGCTCATATCACCGTAGCGAGTAATTAAGCTACGGGGAGCACCTAATATGAGCAAGGGGGAGCCGTTGGATCAAAGATGCAGTGGCACACACAAGGCCTGAATGTTTTATTTGCAAAAAAACCTTTGGAGAGTTTGGAAATTGCGCATAATTACAAAGACTACTCCCAAGCCATTGGATCTCACTTCCAACGGTGTAAAAACTCGTATTACCATAGCATTTAAGCTGCGGGGTGAATGTGATATTCTATGACGCTTTCATTTTTGTTCATAAACTTGCAACATATGTGTAACTAGTGTCGTTACTTGTCTAACCGCGCAAAGTGTTTGTTAAAAAAACCTGTTCAAGAATTCATCCAATTAACCAGTTAACTTGCCGATTAATCCCTACTCGTAGGGTCACCGAGTAGCATATAAACCAATAAATCGTCCGATTAATTGACTAAATGGCTGATTAACTTGCCGATTAGCCGATTAATCCCCTACTCACCAGCCAACCGAGCAGCTACCAGTTAACGATTTCCTCAACAATGAAAAAACCATCCTACATTGAAATATCGGAACAACACACGGGGGTCCCACTTGTCATTAATAAAATTTGGACCTAAAACTAACAAATCTAAAAGACGAGATTCGAACTGGCAACCTGGACTACAAAGCATAAGTCGATAGCCTGAAACGTTGAGTAGAGTAGAGGGAGTGCCTCGTGAACACGTGCATGACCGTTGACCCACTTACTGGTGGGTCCCAGGTCAGCGATCTCTCTCTCCTCTCCATTGTCTAACCTTTGCACGGGCACACACGAAGAGCGGCGCTAGCTCGCCATGGTGTTATTACAACTAAATAGAAGAATCGCCTAGAACAAGAGACGTTGTGGCTGGTCGAGACGGAGGTAACCACACCTATCGTCCATGCCACATTAGCATGATGAAGCTGTGTGCCTAGTGCGGTGTTTTCGACCGACTGGCTGGGTCCCGAGGTGAACCATAGGTACTAAGTCTGATACAATATATTTTTACATGCACATTTTTCCTCCATGCCGAGACGGGGCACACCCTACCGCGCGGTTTCAGGGTCCTACCGGGTGGTGCACGCATATATTCTTCCTGACGTCCACCGCCCTAGCATGCGTTTTCTGGGTCCTCCTCGGTCGTAGCGCTAAAGCAAGTAAATGAGTCATCAAATCACGAAATACCACCTTTCGCGCCGAGTACATCAGTGAAGCACGGTGACTAGCTAGTTGCGCTAGTTTGACCGATTCGCTAGGCCGCCGCCACATTTGTTTTTCCACCCCTTTTTTATCTACTTGCCGGCAGGTAAATTTAAATATCCACCACAGCGTTACCCTGGTGTTTGGGTGCGACAGGATTTTTATTTTTTTGATTGACGGGAGAAGGCGCGGCAGGATTTTTAATTTTTTGATTGACGGGAGCAAGCGCGACAGCAATTAGTCACGATGACTCCGCTTGTAAAACCCACCGCTCCCTGATGTGAGAAGTCGTCGACTGGTGTTTTACCATGGTGAAAACCAAAAGATTCCCAGCTCCTCGGCTGGCTCCCTCCACCTTCCCATAGATTGCATTGCCTTTCAGCCGTTTCCGCCCCTTTGCTTCCTCTCCCCATTGCTTCTACCTGGTGCCATGGTGGCACAGCAAATCATGGAGTCCGAGGTGAGGCGCCTGACACAGGAGCTCCAGGCCAAGGATGCGGTGCTCGGGGCCAAGGACATGGAGCTCCATGAGCTAAAGGAGGAGAGAAGTGCCATGCTCCTCCGTTATGTGCGGGAGTTCACGGAGCTTCAAAAGCGGCAGGCGTCCACCACAAAGATGCTCAAGGCGTCGGCGGCGTTGCTGCAGAAAGCGGGAGATACATTAGGACGTCAGGGGAGCTGGCTGGAGCACGAGCGGGCCGATCGTGACGAGGTCCAGGATCGCCTCAGCCACTTGGTGAACCAAGTTGCCAGGCATGTGTTGCAGCTGCACGATGCCTACCGTTGTACGAGCGCGACCATGCCGGCCGTCGGACTACCCGGTCGACTTCAACGAGCTGCGGCTTCCTGACTTGGTCTCCTTCTTCACCTATATCTCTGAGGAGCTAAGCCATCTTCACATGATGGTGGGGGCGGAGCTGGACAAGAAGGGGTTGCGGGCTGCCGTTGCCGTTGCCGGGCGAATCCTTTCAGGGCTCCGTCACCGGAATCCATTCATGCCATTGGACGCCATCTTTGATGAGCTGGCTCCTGTCGACCGAGAGCGGGCTCTGCGGGCGGTTGCACCCTACATCACCAACATCGTGCGCCTCGAGAAGCAGAGGGACTTTGGTGGCGTTTAGGAACCCTCTGCATGGGCATGTCCATGTCTCGGCGCAACATGACCGTTGGATCAAACTCAGACGGTGTAGATCAGTCACTGTAGTACAAAGTCTGTGGGTGTCTTTGGTTGCATTCTCATCTCAATATAGTTGTTTCCTCTTCGTGTATTTGTGTTAACCTACTAGTGTGGACTCATCCACCCTTCATGCACTCTGCCAAACACCCAAAAGTGGGTCGAGAAGGGAACTTTTGCTCCCATCCCGTGCACCCTTCATACACCCTGCCTAATACTATTCGTGCTTCATAAGGTTCATGTTTCGTGGAGTACTGTAGCACCATACTCTCTGTGCGATGTAGACCTAGTTCTATTAACATTGATCTCACCGTTCATTCTTGACCGGACAGTTGAAAAAGTGGTACTATGTTACTACATTACTATTCATATAGTTGATACGCGCACAACATCATTTGTTATCGTCAGATCTTACTACACTAGCAACAAGATTATGTGGTACTAACGTATGAACCAGTGCACATGCCTAGTAGTAGGAGCACTGTGTATATTCAAGTGCCTGCCGTGTTTCGCACTCCCCCGCGTAAGAGTGGAAACACTTGTTGTAATCATTTTTTCTTCAGAAAAACAGTGGACACGCTCTACCGTGCGGATCCTCCTCCAGCCATGCACTAAATTACTCACTTTCACCGACGTTTGGGACAGCCAGCTTTGGGGTCCACCAGCCATGCACTAAATTACTCCGTAGTAGAGTGATGGTAGACTAACCCGATCGAAGCACTATAGTAATGCCCAATGAGCCGTCAAATCACAAAACCCCCTCCTTTCCAGTAGTAAGTTGGACGGACGAAGCTACCATCATTTCACTCCTCTCTCTCAGCTCTCTCTCTTGAAGAAAACCCCCACTCGCTTCGCTTCTCCCTCATCTGGTTCTGCATTTCACTCTTCTCACTCAGCTTCCTCTCTTGGATGGACGTTGAAGCACCGACCGACGTGATGTCTATGGCTCTGGCCAAAACCATCGAGACTCATGGTACGAAGAAGCGCAAGCACCCCGCCGAGACTACCGTAGACAAGCTCAAAGCCATCGCCCTGTCCAAGCCACCCTCTCCAGGATCCCTCATTAAGCAAGTCCAGGTAATATCTCTTCTTGACGATCTTTTTCTCGATCTTGATCGTGTTTTTTCATCTAACACGCAGTACTAGTACTGGTAGTACAACTTTCTGGGTGATCTTGCATGTGATTTTTCTATGCCAAATGACGGCTATAAATTCCTCTTTTGACCAAAACATGCGAGAGGTTGACACTGATTTATTATAGATTACTTTCAACTACTCCCTCTGTCCCAAATTTCTTGTCTTAGATTTGTCTAGATACGGATGTATCTAATACTAAAATGTGACTTGATACATCCGTATCTAGACAAATCTAAGACAAGAATTTTGGGACGGAGGGAGTACTTTATGAACATCAATGCTACCTTTGAAGAGGGTATATTTGCCTCAGTAACTTGTGTTATGGATATTGCAAGTAATCCCTCTGCTCTCATGCCTTTGCAGACATGTTCTAGTGTCTTTGTTCACTCATTTATGTGCGTATATGTAGTCATATACGGAGTATAATATCGAAAATCATCTTATATTTCTGAATGGAGGTAGTAATAAAATATGGTTTCTGTTTGAATTAGAACCAGGTCCGTGGTGGAGATGAAGTTCTCAAAGTCATGCCATGTGAAATGGAAGACCTGAGGATGAGTTCTACTGCTAAACTATCCAGCTATTGTGTCCTTGTCGCCATGTTTGCTGAACTAGTGTTTTCCTGTAGCATTGTTGTCAGGCGTGTTACCGAGGTTGTACTTGACCACAACAATTTCCTGGCTGTGCCTTCGATTACGAAGGGTGTGGTTCTTGTAAAGCTTCCCAACAAATCTGATGCAGCCTATCTTCATCATCATGTTTATGAGTGGAAAGATGACTCTGTT
Organism: Triticum aestivum; assembly: GCF_018294505.1. Classification (NCBI taxonomy): domain Eukaryota; kingdom Viridiplantae; phylum Streptophyta; class Magnoliopsida; order Poales; family Poaceae; genus Triticum; species Triticum aestivum. The sequence continues at coordinate 81,420,638 of NC_057804.1, forward strand.
AGGTTCTCCAAGGTTGACGAGATGGTGATGGTGCAGGTAGACATCTCTCACGAAGTCCATGGCCTAGTCAGTTATGCGGGGTTTATCCCGTAGGTCGGTGGAAAGAAATAGTCTGCAGAGTTTAATTAGTGCAACTTTGCTTGTCTGTAGTAAGTACAATTGTTCAGTACTTGATTTATTTTTGTGAACCCTATATTGTTTATTAGTACTGCCGCTTTTGGTGTGTGGTCAGTCCTGAGAACGGTCTATGTTAAGGTCTGTCCACTCAATTCAGTCTGTATATTTTTAAGTATCCAGATCATCTTTTTTGTGAGGACGGTTTATCAATTATGGTTACACTCCAATATCTATATGCATTGCAGGGTTTATCGCACCCACCAGGATTTCCAGTCCCATGGATGTTCGGTCCATACGATTTGTCACGACCTTTGGACTATCCTGCTTGTGAGAGTAGGCGGGGGCCCTGCATGCCACCCGTAGTTTGACGATCAATCTTCTGTTTAGTACTTCAACATAGTGATTTCCTGGTAAGGATTCACTCATGTCACATCAAGTAAATCTTATAGATTTACAGTCTAAATCTTATTGATTTAATGTCATGTTTTCTTTCTTTTCCTGCAATTTTACGATGCAGGTTTTGCCATGTGACATTCATCACAGAATAAACCGTTTGGTTTGCTCTATCATGGCTATTTTTGCAGGTTTCACTTCTTATGTTGTGTCAGTAACGAAGGCACTGTCCATCAGTTATATTACTGAAAAAATTTGGATCAGTCTGTTGTTTGAGTACAAGCTGAATCCCTATGATGAACTATAGTTTGGTTTAACAAAAATCCCACAATTAGTCCTTCTCGCGTTTAAAAGAAATGAAGAAAAAAAATTGGATCACGGTCACGAAGCCTAGTCAAGTTAGAAAGCTGATCATAGCAGACCAGACACGATCGTCGTTGTCTCACACATCAGTACCACCTTCAGCAACGGATCGAGCACCGGCAGTTGCTCTAGCACTGACAGCGACAGCAGCTCAGTCTGATCCAGCTAATGATTGGGCACCGACCGCGTCAGCAGATCAGGCTGATCTGCCGGAGGATCGGGCATCGACACCGGCACCAACTCTACAAGGAGCACCATCTTCGGCAGCAGCAGCGTCTTCAGCACCTGCACCAACACTTGCACTTGCATCTTCTCTGGCCCGTGCAGCGGAAAATCGAACAAGCAGTTGCACCGGCAATAGACTGGTCTGCAGTTCGCACTTCATATACTAAAGTCCTTACAAAAACCGACATGTCCACCTTCTTGGTAAGCATTGGACGCCCAAGTGCTTCGTTCTTTTTTCTTTCCATGTTGTTTCACATGATTCACTGTGTTGATCTAACTGTTTGGGTATATTTTCTTGTTTGCAAACATAGAATTCCTAGAGCAACAAGGGAGTCATTCAACAATCCGGGCGACCACGACCAAGTTTCTCTTACCATGCGCAACCTTGGTGTGAATGAACCTGCTCAATATACCGTAAGTACAAAGGATGGTCGCATGATGATTGATGCTAAAGGATGGTCAAGGTTCAAATCTAAATCATATCTTGCGGTAGGGGATGATGTCAAAATCAAACTTTCTCGGCAAGGAGAACTGGTCCAAATCAACTTTCAAATTCTTCAGTAGCAGCACTCAACTACCGAACTGATCTATCCTCCGAGAGATTTTGACGTAATAATCTGGCATGGTGAAACAAGTGTCCAGTGTGTATAAGTAGTATGGCAGTATTATTTATCACATGGTATATCGTTGATAGAATTGCAACTCTCATTGCTGGTTAGGAACTGTCGTTCGATTTCATTCCAACAGCTGATGTGCTTTATTCAATTTTGTGTGTTCGCCTTGCGACAGCATCTAAAACAAGTACCGTACCGATCGCTTGCAATATGAAAAGTGCTGAGGTAGAACACATGGCCCCCCAAACATCCTGGGTGGGCCTACGGCCCAAAGTCCAGAACCATGAGCTTGTCTGAGTATTATATTCTCAGCTGAACCCCCATATGACCCCTCAAGAAAAAAATAAAAACCCCTAAAAAAGTTGAACCCCCATAATGCCCGTGCCTTGCACGTAACATCAAGATGCATTTGTATGAGTATTTTATCTTGTGAGAGAAAATGATGAAAAAGGGAGGGCCTTATTTGCAAATGTGGAGAGGTGTGTGGGTACCTTTTTACAATATTGCTATAGTTTCATTCCTATCCGTCAGATATAAATCGGACGGCCTATATTGCAGGATGGCAGGCACACCATCATCACCAACTCGTCTATACTGTGTTAAAAACAACTCTGTTTTCCATAATTATATATGTTATATATATTCCCCTTGATTTTTCTTATGTATAAAGTTGTGATATAAAAGATTTGTCTATTTCTTTACAGAGGGAGTATCTCTCTGTCAAAAATATATTTATGTGTAACTAGTTACTCCTGTCTTTCTACTTCCTTTCGCTGATATGTGGGGCATCCGGCAACGGGGTCCACGTGCCATATGCACAAATTAGTGTGCACAACTGCACAGTAGACACACCTCGGTCGTAGCGCCGCAGTAATGCCCAAAGAGCCATCAAATCACAAACCCCCCCCCTTTCCAGCTTTAGCAGTAAGCTGGACGGACGAAGCGGCAATATTTCACTGGGCCTGAATCCCCTTCTCCCTCGTCTGCTTATTCAGATAAAACCCCCTCTCGGTGATTGCATAGGGTTTTCTCATGGAGAACCAGGTATGAATTCTTCATCCATCCCTGATAAATCCAAGTCCCTTGGTCGCACGTAATCCTAGGATGGCAGCCACCGCCGTCGATGCATTTCTCTTCCTACCAAATCTAGTATGTTTCATTTGCAGTGCCCAAAGTGCGAGTACCCTACAGGTTTCTGCGCCCTCGGCGAGACGCCACACTTGTTCCTTCTCATCCTAACACAGGATTTTAAAACGCGCACAGTATGTTCCAAGAATCCTCTTTTCTATCCGGGAGGGTGGTTTTTTTAACATGTTGTCGACTAATTTGGAAATTTGGATTGCTATATTTGGATAAAAGATACTACTAGTACGATGGTCAAGACTGACATGAAGGACCAAGTTATTTCTAGATTTGGATAGGGAATACATTGTGTTCTCATATTATTTTTCCTGTAGTGCATTATTTGCTCTGCCAGAACACATGTACTCAAGATGCTCGGCCTTGTCGCCACTAAGTACACTGGTTTAATGGTCACAGTGAAGACAAGCCATGGATATAAGTTCCGAGTTGGGTTCATGAACCAAGAAGATCGCTGCTTTTTTATGGCCGAACTTGGATATACTTTCTCAAGTGTTATGGACTGAAAGTTGGCGCATGAATGTTGGTGGAAATAGCAGAACCTGGTCTCATCTTCACTGCAATCTTCCACCCTGACGTCATTCCAATTGTTCATCCATTTTAGTTTTGTATCTGGTTCTTGCTTGTTGCCTCAGTTACTTATTAATCCACCTATTCTGTCTAACTAATCACAATTTAACTTTAGAAGTAGCAACGAATCTCTCACGAAGATGCTACTTCTAACTAATATTTTCTTATAATTGGTGGTACGTGTAGGTTTTTTCAGAGTTAAGCAGGCTGCTCGTTTGTCATTCTATAATAACTCGACTGTTACTGATGGCACTGAAGTTGACTGGGATGACATCCACAAGTTCCTACACTTTATTGATCGTCTTGAGGTCCTTGTGGGGCATTTCAATGGTGGAAGGCCACGTGGGATATGTGTGCCACTTCTGCACTCGTTGAACAGGTCCAACTGTGTCGAGAAACTTATGGTACGAGCTGTTTTCTTTTATATATGTTGTTAATAAACTATTGCTTATGCAAAGTTTTACAGTTGTGATCTTCTTGAAACAGAAATTGCCTAGTTCTATTGTTCCTATACAGATGCCTGACCATGGTCGGGTCAGACTTGCGCTTGGTCACAACATGATGTTTATGTCGACCTACTCCATTCCCCTTGGAGGTGAAAAGATACTTATTCATGGGTGGTCTCAAATAATGAAAGCCCATCCATCTTGGAGAATAGGACAGAAGATTATGTTCCTGCTTTTCAATGGCTCTAAAGTGAATATCCTGTTTATTGACCACATTGCGAGATGAAGCCGCTTTCAGAAGGTTGTGGATGCGCGGCATGGTGCCTGGGCCTTGTCCTAGGGCTTGGAGGCCTCACCCTTGGTTAACTATAGGCAAAGTAGCACTGTTCGAGGCATGCTTTGTACGGTTGAACCTGTATAAGTACTCATACTGCTTTCAACTACGGTTGTTAAGTGCCCTGTTAAGTACTCCTGCTGCTTTTATAGTCTATCGCGTTTCCTCAGTCCTGTCTTCCTCCAGCAGACAAAACCAAACCAGCGCCAGCGGGGCCGCCTGCTTCCGCCTCCCACGGCTGGCTGCGCCTCAGTGCATGCATCGCCGCCCCACCGTCTCCTAAATCATTAACACCAACGTCCGAGGCCTCGCCATCGTCCTCTGCGCGCTTTGGTGCACTTACCGCGGTGCCGCCCTCTCGCGTTGTCAACATGGTCAAAAAACCACAGGAATTGGTACAAGTACGTGGACACGACGACAGTAGGGGCCCACCATGTCAGCGTACGGAAAAATAAAATGCTTCCTTCTAGTGTTTTCCTGACATCTGGGACCCATGACATTGTGAGCGTATATAGTCAATAGACAAGAGAACAACACAAGATTGGCTGACACCTGGGACGTAGCTGCTCGAGCAATATTTTTTTTGTTATTGTTGAGACGGACCAGGGTTTGAATTGGGATGTGGCCCGTCTATTCCAGGCTTATATTTTATGTTCACCATGAGACCAGCCCAACTATTTTTTCTTTGTGAAAATGAGCCTAGTTTATTTTTTTGAAGAATACCCAATCCAGGCCTACTTATTTTTCTACGCCTGATGGGCTGCAACTCTTTCAAGACGCCTGCAAATCTTGAAAGTAATATGAAATGGGTTGTAAATATAAAAACAGATGACAAATTTGCAATTACTTTATAATTTCTGAATTTTTTGACATTTTCAGATTCCTATTTCACTGGGCATTAACCTAATTTAAATATATCTTCAAAGTACTTCAAATCTGGCTCGACATTTCGGTATTAAAAATAGTTTGGAACCCACAAAAATATGCGAAATTGGCCCTGGCCAACCAAAAAAAACGGACTGCAATAAATTGCATAAGAAGTTGCAATGAGCTATATATAAATTATTAAAAAAGAGGGAATGGTCTGACTTGTGGGCCTATTAAGTTGACGCATATGCAAGATTTTTTTAGTTATTATATACGTCAACAACCGATTCTAGCAGACGTAACCGTTGGATGTCAATCCAACGGCCATCATATTTCTTCAATCTCTGATCTTCTTGCTCGAGCCGCCAAATCCAGCGCTAGTGGGACCGCCTGTGCCCGCCTCCCATTGGCGGTTGTGCTGTCGTGCAGGCCTCACCGCCCCTACTACTCCCACCACTGGCCAAGGCATCCCTCTACTCACCCACACCCCCTGTTATTCTGCGGCAACGACAGCCTCACACCGCAGTTGAACCAGTAAACCCTCGTACTCCTCTCCACGCGGGCTTCCACTGCCAGGTCTTCCCCGGCTCCGCGTCGTCCCCTTCCTAGGCCTTGCCGTCGTCCATCACCGTGGTTCCCTTGGCGCGGCGTGGTCAGTGTGGTCAACGACCGACTTCCATCGGAAGAGTACTGCACGTGGAGAGGCTGACAACTTGGTCCATGGCAACCTCCTTATTGCGCGCAAAATAATGATTCCTCCACCTAACAGCGGGGACCCACCGGACGGGCCACCGTATTTCATGAAAAAACAATCCCCCCGCTGTCAGCTCGGACCCATCGGAAGTGCCTCCTTATTATGCACAAAAAAATGAATACTCCCCCTGCTAGCTGGGATTCACCTTGGTGGGAGCCTGACTTTTGGGCCTACTAAGTTGACGGGGATGGAGGGCTTTGTCAACTTAGTCAATATGAAATTCTAGCTCCAGTGACCGTACGATGTCCATCCAACGGCTGCAGTGCTTCTTCAACCTCTGGTCTTCTTGCTCCAGCCGCCCAAACCAGCGCCGGTCGTGTCGCATGCTCCTGCCTCCCATGGCCGGTTGTGCTACCGCGGAGGCCTCACCGCCCCTACTATTCCCACTGCTGGCCAGGCCCTATGGCGAGGACAGCCTCACACCGCAGACGAACCAGTGAACCCTCGTACTCCTCTCCGCATGGGCATCCACTGTCGTGTCTTCTCTGGCTCCGCGTCGTCCCCTTCCTAGGCCGCACTGTCATCCACCGCCCTGGTGCTCTCAGCGCGGCGTGGTCAACATAGTCAAGGAACGACTTCCATTAGAAGAGTACTTTATGTTGATAGGCTGACAGCTGGGTCCAGGGCAGCCGCAAGGAATTGGCTCCTTATTACACGCAAAATAATTATTCCTCCACATGACAGTAGGGACCCACTAGACATGCCACTGTATTTCGTGAAAAAACATTTCCCCCTGACTGTTGGGACCCACTAGATACATCTTTGCACGCAAGGAAGTGCTTCCGAAAAAAAATGATTCGCCCCCCTGACTGCTGGGACCCACCAGCTACATCTTCGCACGCAAGGAAGTGCGTGATAGTCGGGACCCACCTGGTCGAAGCGTATGTAGCATTGTCGTTCTGGTCGTGAACGTGTACGTACATATTGGTCGATGTAGAGGCGTGCACGTGTTGTAGACTCGTAGTAGAGGTGCGCACGTAGCATGTACACGTACGTACATCGGCCAGTGTGCAAGAAAGAAAATACGGCCACGTACGTACATACGGGCGGGGTCTCGAATGCCTACTCGCGCATACGTACGACCAGGGCTTGTGTACATGATTGGGTCAGAATGGAGAAACTATGTCATCATCGTGTTCATGGGGAGGCAAGGGAATGCGTCGTGTTCATAGGGAGGCAACAGAACGCGTGGGAGCCAACCGGCTTGGATGGAACAGCCGATGGAAACGAGGCCTGGCATACCGCAGAACGGAGGAAACGGCCTTGTGTTCGACCGGCCGCGGTCGAAACGGGATCCTGTTCATCGGGAGGTGTCTGGCGTACCGCAAAACGGAGGAAACGAACTTGTGTTGGAGCTCCTACGATCGAAACGGGATCCTGTGGATTGGGAGGGGTGTGGCGTACTGCAAAACGGAGGAAACAGACTTGTGTTGGAGCGCTACGGTCGAAACGGGGGTCCTGTTCATCTGGAGGGGTGTGGCGTACCGCAAAACGGGACTCCACGGGATACTGTTCATCTCCACCGTCGACCTCCTCCAGCCTCCACGGGCTACTATTCAACCACCGTTGACGTCCCCCAGCCTCCACCTGCGACTATCCATCCACGGTCTCCTGTTCATCTAGCCTCCACCGCACGCTACTCCCCCGGCTACTGTTCAACCAGCTCTCTCCATGGGCTCATGTTCAACCACCCCTCCACGGGGCTACTGTTCATCCATCCCTCCACCGTCTACTGTTCATCAAGCACTCCACGGGCTCGTCCTGTTCATCAAGCCCTCCACGGGGTCCTGTTCATCCAGCCCCTACTGGCTCGATCGATCGGGGTCTTGTTCATCCAGAAGCAACCACGGGGTCCTGTTCATCCACCCCCACCGGGAACTGTTCATCCAAACCCCCTAGCAACGCTCACTGTTCATCCACCCCCGGCAACGCTCACTGTTCATCCAGAGGCAGCATCGATCGGCTTCAGTTAGCAACAGTAGCGAAGGAATCACTCGAGTTCAGTAACGTAGCTAGTGCAATCGCTCGGGTTCAGTTAGAGCCCAACGCCTCGGTCGGGTTCAGTTAGAGCCCAGTGCCTCACACATTCGCGCATACGTGTACGAGAGAAACGCGCATCGCTCGGCCCCCGGCCACCCACCGTAATCGGGAACTCCCCAAAAATTTCCTCGCCGTCGCTTCTATCACGGTTTTTTCCGTCATGGACGGCCCAAAGAATGTCATGCAGTAGCGTCTCCGGCCCGCCTAGGACGAAAAGCCCATTTTCTGTCATGATTTTTTGTCAAAGAAGTAGGATCCCACCACATCTATGATGATACCTGGTTTTGTCATAATTATCGTCATAGAAGTGTCATAAGTATGACATGAATTTTTTTCGTTCGGCCCAAAATGTCACGGATGTGTCTTTTTTTTGTAGTGCACTCCGGTGGTCCGAGTTCCACCGCAGGAGGCTAGAGTCGGCCGGGCGAGCGCCGGCACCGGCGACTCCCTCTGCTCAGCGAGCGAGCGCGAGAATAAGAAGAAGATGCTGACTCCCTCCAGCTGACAGTGGACCCCACGGGCCCCACACGTGAGCAACCCCAAGCCCCGGCCCCGCCACTGCCTAGCTGGATAAGTGGAGATGCCTCTCTGAAAATATGTTTTCTCATCGGGAATATGTATTCTGTTTCTTTATCGCCTGAAAGTGCGCTTTCGCTTAAAGAAAACGTATTTTCAGAGAAGGTGCTTTCAGTTTTCCGGCTGAGGGCTTGATTGTGATGATTTCATTATAGATAGGTCCGTGGCAGAAAAACCTTTAGAACTTTTTGTCCGTAACTCCGATCGAGGTGATTCCAACTCCTACTTCTTCGTCTCATCGAGCCTGTTCTGTTCCAACCATTTTCACTATGGTTTGACATACTAGAAATGACCATTTTGCCATTGCCCCTAATCAGCCCCCTTTGAGAGAGAATCTTTTCCCGTGAATCTTTCTGCGGCTTCACCGCACTTCTTCCCGGAGCTTTCTTCATCCCCAAGCAAGACACAACCACCATTTGCATGATAGCCATGAGTAGCATTGGTTTTCAACTTGAACCTTTAATAACTGTCTGTTGGTTTTTCTACAACTATCGTCGTTTCGGTTAAGCGATGGATCTGTGTTTACTTTCATGCTATGTTCATATGCACCTGGTTATCATGCTGTAATTGCTAGTATTACTTTCATATATTCATACTTGCTAGTAGTACATGTTGGGTTGTCCATATTCTTCGGTGCATGACTATCGTGTGTTACCGAATACCGTTGATATGCATGTTTCCATTACATCTAGCTGGTTTATGTTTACTAGGTTGTATTCCTGAAATGTTCTTGCATAGTATTTATTGTTGATGCTAGTGGTCATGCTATGTTTCTGATGTAGTGTATACTTGTGATGTTCATAATTGTCAGTATGCCATGCTCATCTGGATAAATGATTCATTGTTGATATGGTTGTTGGTTATGTTGCACCCCCATGCTTATGTTGTTATCATGTTCGTGCATTCTAGTTGCATCATGTTATTTTAATATGGCTCAGCTTATTGCATTCAAGTTTAACCGGATCATAATGAACTTGAACAACTGTTGCTGAGTCATGATGCCACCAAGTCGAGCTAACCAGTGCAACCACATTTGCCTTTTATGGGAATGACCTTAATGTGGTCTATTGTCATGCCTCTCACCGGTGCCTCCAACGAGGGAAGGTTATCGGCACGCGCTACCCTGATCAGGTAGGCGAACATAAGCCTTGTGTGCCCGAGTTGTTTGCGCGCTTTTGTCCCTGTTTGGGACCGTTTATGTTTTGCCACGACGCTGGTCGTTGATGCCTTTGGTAGGCACGGGGCCACCCATGACTTAGCATTAAGGGGAGTTTGTCAGAGTGGCCGAGAAAGTGTCATGGGCAATAGAGCAGTTTTGTCGGAACACCGTTGGTCCACCCGAATGGGAGTGTGAGGCCTTGGGTTACGTGGTGTGGGTACAGTGTGCTAACCTCTGGAGAGTGTGTGTTAAATCTATTGATTGCCGTGCCCGTGGATAAGGGCCCAGTCTGTAGTTGGTCACACTATGGGTCATCAGAAATAATAATGATGTTCTTAATAACAACCCTGGTTCGATGATGAAAGAGAATGTTTGATCTTTATGTGATCATGAGAAGGTCACCGTGGTATCGAGGATACCGAGTTGTTGAATACTTGTAATGTTGTGCGAGAATCATGGGTAAAGATCAAGCTCCTTGTGGTCATGACTGATTGCTACGGTATTGTTTATACCAAGCTTGATTGGATCCTAAGATGGTCGTGTGATATTCGGTGTTAGTAAGTGATGCATGTGATGGTTACGAGGTAACCCCGAGCAGAGTAAGTTGGTGCATGATAGTGTCATCATGCTTATATGTTCATGCGATGCTCATATTGTGCTAGCGATATCATGTTGTTCATGCCATGTTGTTCTGATAATATCATGATAAATCCCTGCTTAACCTGTAATAACCATGCTGTTGTTTGTCTTGATTGCTATTGGTTGTTGTGAGCTTGCAAGTACATTCAATGTACTAACCTGGCGTGTCATGCCAGTTTGCAGGTCATGACGGATTTGATTGCTTGTTTGTCGTGGATTCCTTGTTTGTGAGCTAGGATAAGCGTTCCAGCCAGTGTCCCTGCAGAGTGGAGTTCACCATTGTTGTCGTTGTTCTACTGCTAGAAGGTATTCTGGTGCTTCGAGTTCTCCTGCTGCTTGCGTAGAGAAACCGTGGCAGGCGTAGTGTTGCCGTGCTAATGTAATCCCTTGTACCCATATAGATTGTAATAAACAGCTGATTTGTTCTATACTAAGCAGTACCGTATTCCAGAAGACTTCTCCTCGATCTCTGGGCTGTTATACAGGGCGTTTCGGTTTCTCTGAGTCGGGTGCCAGAACGCTTGGTATCAGAGCAAGTCTAGCTATAGGATGCCCTAGCCCGCGTGAACATTAGAATGTGGTAGTATATAGCCCAGTTGGTTTGTTGCACTTAATTGCTGCATTTCTTTGTTACATAGCATGCATATAGACTTGTTATCTTGTGACTAACGGTTAATCTTGTGAGTTTAGGTGGCATCGGTTTCGATCCACTACCTGCACCCTCATTCTTTGCATGCCTGCTCTTTGGTGTTTGGCGTCATCTCTGTCCCAGCAAAGTGATGCCCTGGTGCCAAGTGTTCTAGACACCATTTGCAGGAGTTATGCTGAGGTATCGCGTCAATATCTTTCTGCCACCCACCCCTATTATTTCGGTGATAGAATTGTCTCTATCTCGAATCGTGCCATCCATCTCGTCCCTTTGGCAACCCTTACTAATCTTTGTTATCAAAAAAGGGCAATTCCAGCAAGCCCTATTTTCCACCACTACCCTACCCTGTCATTCCATTGTTTGGACGTGTATGGTTCCCTTTCATACGCTTGATGATGATGTGGTCATGACCTTTGTGTCTTGCTAAATGATAACTAAGTCCGTCCTTGCCTCCGTATCCATCCAGTTGCAACCGGTATTCAGCCAGTGTTTGGTGTAGCCTTGGTTACACCAACTCCTTCCACACATGGATTTCACTTTCGTGCACACCGCCACAACATATTAGACCATAATACCGGAGTCTCCGCGAGATTTTTGTGCTTAGGTATGCATGCATATTATTGTTGTGAGTAGCAGTAATATGTGATGCTGCTTGATTAGATTATTCATATTATTAGTTGTATGCTTGTGTGTTTTTGTTTTTGTATTTCTTTTGCTTCTTTCTGTGGGCCTTCGATGTTGCCATATTTTCCCCTTATTAAAGTTGCTCGTCAACCAACACCCGACCCGAAGAATCAGTAAGGAATGCAGATATTTGGAAGCTTAGCTAAACATAATGAAGTTATCAGTAGACTGCAGTGAAATTGGGAATATCTCGTCTGAATGTAAAAGAAATCCTGGATGGACTGTCGGCATCAAGTTTGCATTAGGGTGCACTCCTTAGAACAATATGGAATTCTCAGCCGACTGCATGAAGATTGAGGACATTTGATCGTGATACGGATAATCAAGTTTGCCTCAGTGTGCCCTCTTCATAGCAGAAATGACCAAATCAGCAAGCAGATAAAATTTGGTACAAGATCAATAGTGCATTATCAGTCAAAGGTATGGCCCATCTACAACATTTGGATCTTCGTTGAGGATGATTGTGAAACATGATATGCTTGGAAGAAAGCAAGGATGTGCCATATACTCATAAAGGAGGATAGTCCAGCAAGCCCCGCTTTAGACAAGAAATCAACAGAAATATTAAGAGGGTATGTATCTGTGGAAATCGGTCCGCATATCACAATGAGAAGCTTCTGGTGTAAGCAACCCCGTCTTCCCTAGCAAGCAACCCAAGAAGCTTGCAAGGCAAGATTCCTCAGTATGATACATGAATGACTTCAGTGCAAGATTCCACTGTCTTCCTCAGTGCGCTATATTGCTAACTTCCACTGTCTTCCTCAGTGCGAGGAACCCTGTCTTCTGCAGTAAGCAACCGCAAAGGCTTCCGGCATAAGGTACCAAGTCCTTCCCCAACAAGTCTTTAAGAGGGGAAGCTTCCGAAGATCATTACCTAGTCTTCCAGCATAAGTCATCCAAATCTTCCTCAGTGTGGCATTGGTACGAGATATTGCACTACAAATTAACAGCATATGTAAATGAATCCCAAGAATCAGATCAGCAACAGTTTGGTCAGAAGCAAGACTCAGTCAGAATGCAAGTCTACCTCAAGAATCAAATTCTCATTGTGAGCATGTTACCAAGTTCTTGCAAGTCAGTGGTACGATGATGAAGTCAAGATAAGGATCCGACAATCTCACGGGACATGCAAGATAAGAAAGCCAGTTATACACCTCAGTTGGTGACGGCAGGAACCGACAAATTTTGGAGAAATACAACATGGGGCAGGAAAATTGGGTAGTACTAAGCAAGGTCAGTTTCCTCATACCAGGAAAAGTTATATCATTTATCCTTATCACCACCTGGTATGCCTGACGATGAGCTACATGCAAGTACGTGTGAACCTAGTACAGTTCCTATCACACGGTGCATGAACAAGGATAAGTTACGATTGCCGAAGAATTGCACCGACAGTACCTATGGACACACAAAGAAGCAATATGACCCAACTCTTCAGCAAAGGATCCAGACAAAGAAAACAAGAATGAAGGAGCAACGACCCACAATACAAGTATGATAAATTATTGCATGACCCACATGGTGCAGATACCCCGGCCAGTTTGAGTCAGTATTGATCAACATGAATATTCACCTGCGGGGTCTACTCAATTTTGGTAAGGAACCCATATCCAAACAACCCGCTTAGTTAATAGCATATGCTCAGATTTGTTAGTATCGAATATCTGGGTTTGTGAAGTTAGCTCAAAGGTCAATTCAATAGTTTGACTCGAGCAACTATGGTAAAGCATCACATAGCCTACTATCCCCATGGATATGCCAACAGAATGAGAAATCCAAATGAGGAATAACACACTCGAAGCATGAGCCCTCACTTATGTGAATCATCATGGATAGCCTGTCGTGAACAAAATTCTTCTGCTAGAACCACCGTCAGTCAAGGATGATGATATTATCATATAAGGTCATACACCTTCATGCTGGCCACGACAAGCAATAGTCAAATATTTGGAACGGATCTGATACTCAAGACAGTGGAGCCGGTCAGGATGATTCAGAAATTCCTGCGATAAGTCAGAATCTGTCAGGAAAACGGTTATGCCTCAACTCACTAGTTGGAACTTGAAGGACCTATAGTTAGTTGAGAAACCCAATGCAAAAAGTCAGAGCTTGGGTTTTCATCAAGAAAATCTGATCACCACATCATGGAAGGTTGTCAGTACAGACATTGCCATCGAAAATCACCCTCGGATTTGTGAGACAGACATATATTTCAGTCAGGGAAATCTCAGATAAGTCAGCAGATATGAAAAGAAATGGAGCCAGTATAAGCGTGAACATGTGAGGTAAGATCTTTCAGAATGTGGATACAGTGAATCAAACCACCCAGAGCCAGTCAGGTAAGTCAGATGAAGAATTCAGTGGGAACAATCAATAAAGGAAAAAAGGATACCCGAGTAGGAAACAGTTTCCTTAAGGTTTGATATATTCACACTTGTTCCTTGAGCAACCAAATCTCGAGGACGAGATTTCTTTAAGGGGGGAAGGTTTGTCAGAGCCTGATTTTTGGCCCTTCCTTTTTCTTTTGATTTTCTGAGGATTTTGCGTGAGTTTTCTTTTTCCGTGAATATGTGGTCTGGAAACTGAGGAAGATGACCTCTTCTTTCTTTCCATAGTGGCTTGTCATCCTCCTATCCAACCCTAGACCTTGCCATTTTCATCCTAGACCAAATCCCAAGACTCTTTTTATTGGGAATATTCCTTTTTCTATTAAAGGAATAACCCTATTTTCCCTAGGTTGTGAAGCCATCTATATTTACATCACTCCAAAAATTCCCAAATAATTCTCATAAATTGTTTGGGTCATATCTTCCTCAAATATGGCAAAAAATTCATTGCCATGTTTAATAATAATCCTCAAATATTCCTTTTCCTATTCTACCCTAAATGGCACATTGTGAAGCAAGTGCTATTTATCTTTGCCCATTTGACCCCAAACTTTTTGGACATCTTTTCATGTCCAAATAATTGCCCTGTGCCAAAATTCAACTTCATTTGCCTAGCCAAGCTTCCCCAGTAATTTTTCAAAGTTCCTGTCTGAGGGAAGCCTTTGTGAAGGAAGTACTAGTTAGGGTTATCTAGATGAGTTGAAATTTTGCAAACTCCTTAATGTGCTCATATCATTGCCCTCCAATTTTCAGGCCTATCCAATCATCTATGTGAGCACATGACCAAATCTTTGTTTCTGGCAATATTTTCAGGTTATGAAGCAAGTATAATTTCTAATGCTTCAATAATTCTAATAAATTACTAGAACATGCTCCTACCCATATAACATATCTCCACCAAATTTGAGACCATTTCCATAAGCCATTTTCCCTCCAAAATTATTGCAAGTTTTTGGTTAGTGGGGATGTTTCTGAAGCAAGTACTATTTTGGCATGTCCATTTGATATGAAACTTTTTCAGCATCTTCATATGACCAAATAACTCTGCCTTGACCAATTTGAGCTCACGTCGATACTCCATGTGAGTGCATCATCATGCTCAAGTTTCTGACCATCTGGTCTGTTGCAAAGCAACTATATTAAGCTTTGGTGCATTTCTCCTCAAACTCCACAGGACTATAGTCCTTCCTAAGCTAACCACCCCACACAACACCTTTGACCCCAATCAGTTCCCTGTTGATCACCAGTGCGCAACCAAGTTTGCAACAACAAACTTTCAGAGAAGAATCCCATCGATCCAGTGCCCCTTTTCTTGATCAATCACCTCCCTTAGGCTCAGTGATGCAGGGACTAATCACCACCCATATCATGGCAGCCTCTCGTGTCTTCTTGATGCCAGCCTGTGCGGTGACCACCGTTTTGGCACACACTCGCAGCTTCCAGAGCGTCTTCTTGCTCGGGCCCCTCTCTTGCTCGTCGTCTCAGCGAGCACGGGCGTCTCTCCCAGCTAACCCTTGTCATCGCCATCCTCCTGGACCTCCCCCTCCGTTTGCTTCCTTGGTGAGCCGTCGCCGTCACCGAACAGTTCCTGCCCGTGACTGCATCGTCTTCCACCTCCGTGTCTTCTTCCTCCTCGTGTCCTCGAGAGCTGCCTCATCTTCGTGACCTCTATGCCTCGTCACCTTCTCCCTCGTCGCCTTCCCCATGCCTCCCCGTGATCAATGAGCTCATCAGAGCCTCGACCAGACGTGCCCGGCGGCACTCGGCCAGTACCTCCCTTGCCCGCCTATAAATAGACCTCCCCGGCCTGGTCCGAGCTCACAAATTGCCTCCACCAGCTCCCAGGACCCTGCCTAGCCTCTCCCCCGAGCACCGGAGCGTCGTGCCCATGTCCGACCGCCGTCTCCTCTGTTCTCGGCCGTCGAGCAAGCCTCTGTCGCTCCACTCCTCCCCGTCGCCCATTCCCTCTCTAAATGGACGTGACGCGCCTCTCTGATCCCGCCGGTGCTATTCACTCCTCCGGAGACGACCGAAGCTACGAGCTCCCTGGCGGCCAAGGCTCTCCTCCATCGTGGCTCATTGTTCCGCCTGTTCTGCTGCTCTCTGGCATGGGCAGGTCCCTCAGGCGGGTGCGGCTCCTCGCGCTGGTCACTCTGGTGGTCCGAGTTCCACCGGAGGTGGCCAAAGTCGGCCGGGCGAGCGCCTGCACCGGCGACTCCCTCTGCTCAGCAGGCGAGTGCGAGAAGAAGAAGAAGATGCCGACCCCCTCCAGCTGGCAGTGGACCCCGCGGGACCCACACGTCAGCGACCCCAAGCCCCAGCCCCGCCACTACCTAGCTGGATAAGTGGAGACGCCTCTCTGAATACGTTTTCTATTCGGGAAAATGCATTCTGTTTCTTTATCGGTTGAAAGTGCGCTTTCGCTTAAAGAAAACGTATTTTCAGAGAAGGCGCTTTCAATTTTTCCGACCGAGGGCCTGTTTGTTATGATTTCATTATAGATAGGTCCTTGGCAGAAAAACCTTTATAACTTTTTGTCCGTAACCCCAATCGAGGTGATTCCAATTCCTACTTCTTCATCGCGTCGAGCCCATTCTGTTACAATCATTTTCACTATGCTTTAACATACTAGAAATGACAATTTTTCCCTTGCCCCTAATCAGCCCCTTCTGAGAGAGAATCTTTTCCGGTGAATCTTTCAGCGGCTTCACCGCACTTCTTCCTGGAGCTTTCTTCATCCCCAGGCAAGCCACAACCACCCTTTGCATGATGGACAAGCAGTAGCATTGGTTTTCAACTTGAACCTTTAATAACTGTTTGTTGGTTTTGCTACTGCTATCGTTGTTTCGGTTATGTGATGGATCTGTGTTTACTTTCATGCTATGTTCATATGCACCTGGTTATCATGCTCTACTTGCTAGTATTACTTTCATATGTCCATACTTGCTAGTAGTACATGTTGGGTTGGTTATGTTCTTCGGTGCATGCCTATCGTTTGTTACAAGAATACCGTTGATATGCATGTTTCCATTGCATCTAGCTGGTTTATGTTTACTGGGTAGTATTCCTGATATGTTCTTGCATGTTATTTATTTTTGATGCTAGTGGTCATGCTATGTTTCTGAGTAGTGTATACTTGAGATGTTCATGATAGTCAGTATGCCATGCTCAACTGGATAAATGATTCATTGTTGATATGGTTGATGGTTATGTTGCACCCCCATGCTTATGTTGATATCATGTTCATGCATTGTAGTTGCATCATGTTATTTTATTATGGCTCAGACTATAGCATTCAAGTTTAACTGGATCATAGTGAACTTGAACAACTGTTGGCTAAGTCATGGTGCCACCAAATCGAGTTGACTAGTGCAACCACATTTGCCTTTTATGGGAATGGCCTTAATGCGTTCTATTGTCATGCCTCTCGCCGGTGCCTCCAACGAGGGAATGTTATGGGCGTGCTCTACCCTGATCAGGTAGGCGGACATAAGCCTTGTGTTCTCGAGTTGTTTGCGCACTTTTGTCCCCGTTAGGGACCTTTTATGTTTTGCCACGACGGTGGCCGTTGATGCCTTTGGTAGGCATGGGGCCACCCATGACTTAGCCCAAAGGGGATTTTGTCGAAGTGGCTGGGAGAGTGTCATGAGCAATAGAGCAATTTTGTCAAAACGTTGTTGGTCCACCCGAATGGGAGTGCGAGGCCTTGGGTTCCGTGGTGTGGGTACAATGTGCTAACCTTTGGAGATAGTGTGTTAAATCTATCGATAGCCGCGCTCGCGGGTAAGGGCACAGTTCGTAGTTGGTCACACTATGGATCAACAATAATAATGATGATGTGCTTAATAACAACCCTGGTTCAATGATGAAAGAGATTGGTTGATATTTATGTGATCGTGAGAGGATCACCGTGGTATCGAGGATACCGAGTTGTTGAATACTTATGATGTTGTGCGAGAATCATGGGTAAAGATCAAGCTCCTTGTGGTCATGAATGATTGCTATGATATTGTTTATACCAAGCTTGATTGGATCCTAAGATGATCGTCTGATGTCCGATGTTGGTAAGTGATGCATGTGATGGTTACGAGGTAACCCTGAGCAGAGTAAGTTGGTGCATGATAGTGTCAACATGTTGCATGTTAGTATCATCATGTTTATATGTTCATGCCATGCTCATATTGTGCTAGCGGTATCATCTTCTTCATGCCAAGTTGTTCTGATAATATCATCACAAAACCCTGCTTAACCTGTAATTGCCATGTTGTTGTTTGTCTTGATTGCTATTGGTTGATGTGAGCATGCATGTACATTCAATGTACTGACCTGGCATGTCATGCCAGTTTGCAGGTCATGCCGGATTTGATTGCTTGTTTGTCGTGGATTCCTTGTTTGCGAGCTAGGATAAGCGTTCCAGCCAGAGTCCCTGCGGAGGAGTTCACCACTGTCATTGTTGTTCCACTGCTAGAAGTTATTCTGTTGCTTCGAGTTGTCCTGCTACTTGCATAGAGCAACCGTGGCAAGCGTAGTGTCACCGTCCTGATGTAATCCCTTGTACCCATATAGATTGTAATAAAGAGCTGATTTGTTGCTAAGCAGTGATGTATTCTAGAAGACTTCCCTTTGATCTCGGGGCTGGAATACAGGGCGTTCCGGTTTCTCTGAGCCGGGGTGCCACAGATATTCACGCATATTGGAGGGGGACACGATCCCCTGATCTGGAGCCTGAGCCATCACCTAATCCATATCAGGAGTCTATTTATCAGTGGGATCCGTAGGAGCTCGCTAACCAGTGGAACCCCTAGGATCCTCCTCAGTACACCGCAGAGGGCTACTTTGATCCATGGGCTTAGAACAAATTAGGCCAAAAGCTTAATCTTGGGGGAGTACGTATTTCTCACCGACATTGCATTCATGTTCACACACTCATTCTAGTTGTCGGTGTTCATACTTTTTCATTGTATTATCCATGTTAGTTTATATTCTTTTCTTGGTTTCTTCTTGTGTGTTTGAAAAACTTTGAGAAAAACTAAAAATATTAGTTGTAGCTTCTAGCTAGTTTACTGTTCATGCTTGTAGTAGTAGTATTATAAGAAAACCCCAAAATATTTCTTGTTCTTCTTTTTGCTTGTTGGGAGCTTTCCTGTGTAAATAGTTTTTCTCGTTCTTGTTTTACTTCTTTCAGAAAAACAATACCTCCAAAAACATTTCGGTGTGTTTCTTGGAAATCCTTTTCTTTTCTTTCCTTTGGGGGTCGAGAGGAGAAGACCACAATGAAAAATGATGAGTGGCTCTCATATGCATTATTGTTGATCTAAGAAAAAACCCATATTACCTTGTCTTATCCTTTGAATAAATTTTTGCAGATTCTAGCTTAGTCCAATGCACGTGCACTATTATTATTGTCCACACCATTCGGTCGTGCAAGTGAAAGGCAATAATGATGATATATGATGAAATGATTGAGATGAGGAAAAGCTGATGAACTCGACCTATCTTGTTTTTGTAAATATGATTGGTTCATCATTCCTGATTCAGCTTATTATGAATGAAACTTGTTTGCAATGACAATTAGAGATTATAGTTACTCATGCCATGCTGAATTACCTAGAAGTTTATAATGGTTTACCTTGTGTGCCAACATGCTATTAAAATGGTTGTGATGTAGTATGATAGGATGGTACCTCCTTTGAATGATTCGAGTGACTTGACTTGGCACGTGTTCACGCATGTAGGTGAAACAAAATCAACATTGCCTCTGATACGTCTCCAACGAATCTATAATTTTTTATTGTTCCATGCTATTATATTATCCATCTTGGATGTTTTGCTATTTTATATGATTTTGGGACTAACCTATTAACCTAGAGCCCAATGCCAATTTCTGGTTTTCCTTGTTTTTGAGTATTGCAGAAAAGGAATAGCAAACGGAGTCCAATTGACCTGAAAATTTATAGACATTATTTTTGGACCAGAAAAAGCCCACGGAGCATCGGAGATGGACCACAAGAGTCCTGAGGCCACCATGAGGGTGGAGGGCGCGCCCTACCCCTTGGGCACGCCCCCCTACCTCGTGGCTGCCTCAGAGACCCTACAATGATCTCTTCCTTTGTTCTCCGATATTAGTGACTTTGGAGTGACTCTTTGTTGCACATTGAGGGATTGTTATATGATCTAGTTATGTTATCGTTGTTTAGAGAACTTGCACTAGTGAAAGTATGAACCCTAGGCCTTATTTTCAAGCATTGCAATACCGTTTTCGCTCACTTTTGTTACTTGCTACCTTGCTGTTTTTATATTTTCAGATTACAGAAACCTATATCTACCATCCATATTGCACTTGTATCACCTTCTCTTCGCCGAACTAGTGCACCTATACAATTTACTATTATATTGGGTGTGTTGGGGACACAAGAGACTCTTTGTTATTTGGTTGTAGGGTTGTTTGAGAGAGGCCATCTTCATCCTACGCCTAACACGGATTGATAAACCTTACGTCATCCACTTGAGGGAAATTTGCTACTTTCCTACATAACTCTGCGCTTGGAGGCCCAACACGGGTCTACAAGAAGAAGGTTGTGTAGTAGACATCAACATCCACGATATTTATGTTCATGGTGATTTATATCCTACTCATGCTTGCACTCAGTGTTGGTTAATCTTAATGCATGTTTATAACTATTGGCGCTCTCTAGTTGGTCGCTTCCTAGTCTCTTTCTAGCCTTCACTTGTACTGAGCGGGTATACTGCTTGTGCATCCACTTCCATAAACCCCAAAGTTGTTCCATATGAGTCCACCATACCAACCTATATGCGGTATTGACCCGCCATTCCAAGTAAATTTGCATGTGCCAAACTCTAAACCTTCAAATGAAATTTTGTTTTGTATGCTCGAATCGCTCATGTAGCAACTAGGGCTGTCCATACCTTCCATGCTAGGTGGGTTATTCTCACGATGAGTGGACTCCGCTAATCATTCACGAGAAAATAGCTGGTAACCGGGATGCCCAGTCCCATGCTCAAATGAAATCAAAAAAATTGCAAACAAAAATCCTCCAGGATTGTTGTTAGTTGGACGGTACCCATTGTTTTGGACCAGCTGTGGAATGTGCTTGTTGGTGGTAGGGCAGTATAAACTTTACCATTCTATTTGGGAACTGCCTATAATGTATGTAGGATGGAAGATACCAAGATCTCTTGCTTGTTCTGTTGACAATGAAAGCATACCGCTCAAAATATTATTTTTCTCTATTTCAAAACTCGAGCTCTGGCACCTCTTCAAATCCCTGCTTCCCTCTATGAAGGGCCTACTATTTACTTTTATGCTGAGTCATCATCCTCTTATAAAAAGCACCAGTTAGAGAGCACAACTGTCATTTGTATGCATTGTTATTAATTGATATTGAGTATGACTGTGACTAGATCTTTTTCACCATGAATTACAATGTCTAGTCAGTCCTTGATCTTCAGGGGTGCTCTGCATTTATGTTTTGCGGTCTCAGAAAGTGCTAGTGAGATACCATCTTGTTATATCATATCCTGATTATTTTGAGAAAGTGTCGTCATCCGAGATTTATTATTATTACTCGCTAGTTGATTATGCCATTGATATGAGTAAATGTGAGACATAAATGTTATTGTGAATATGGTTAGTTCATAATCTTTGCTGAAAACTTGAATGTTGGCTTTACATATTTGCAACAAGATCAAACAGAGTTTGTAAAAGTTTTTCTTTATCACTTTTAGTTTGTTAACTAATTTCTTGAGGACAAGCAATGGGTTAAGCTTGGGGGAGTTGATACATT
Source organism: Triticum aestivum (assembly GCF_018294505.1). Classification (NCBI taxonomy): domain Eukaryota; kingdom Viridiplantae; phylum Streptophyta; class Magnoliopsida; order Poales; family Poaceae; genus Triticum; species Triticum aestivum. The sequence continues at coordinate 81,442,400 of NC_057804.1, forward strand.
TCCATCGTATCTACTTTTCCAAACTCTTTTGCCCTTGTTTTGGACTCTAATTTGCATGATTTGAATGGAATTAAGCTGGACTGACGTTGTTTTCAGCAGAACTGCCATGGTGTTATTTTTGTGCACGAACAAAAGTTCTTGGAATCATCTGAAACTTCACGGAGATAACTTTTGGAATAAATAAAAAATCTTGGCGAAAGAATCAATCGAAGGGGACCCACACACTATCCACAAGGGTGGGGTGCGCTTGTGGCCCCCCAGGACCTCCACCGACCTCAACTCCAACTCCATATATTCAGGTTCAGGGAGAAAAAAATCAGAGAGAAGGATTCATCGCATTTTACGTTACAGAGCCGCTGCCAAGCCCCGTTCTTCCCCGGGAGGGCAGATCTGGAGTCCATTCGGGGCTTCGGAGAGGGGAATCCGTCGCCATCGTCATCATCAACCATCGTCCATCACCAATTTCATGATGCTCACCACTGGGCGTGAGTAATCCCATCGTAGGCTAGTTGGATGCTGATGGGTTGGATGAGATTTACCATGTAACCGAGTTAGTTTTTTTAGGGTTTGATCACTAGTATCCATTATGCTCTATGATTGAAGTTGCTATGAATTTGTTATGCCTAATGCTTGTCGCTAGGGCCCGAGTGCCATGATTTCAGATCTGAACTTATTATGTTTTCATGAATATATGTGAGTTCTTGATCCTATCTTGCAAGTTATAGTCACCTACTACGTGTTATGATCCTGCAACCCTGGAGTGACAATAGTCGGGACACTTCCCGGTGATGATCGTAGTTTGAGGAGTTCATGTATTCACTAAGTGCTAATGCTTTGGTCCAGTACTCTATCAAAAGGAGGCCTTAATATCCCATAGTTTCCAATAGGACCCTACTGCCATGGGAGGGTAGGACAAAAGATGTCATGCAAGTTCTTTTCCATAAGCAGGTATGACTATATTCGGGATACATGCCTACATTATATTGATGAATTGGAGCTAGTTCTGTGTCACCCTATGTTATAACTGTTGCACCATGAATGCCATCCGACATAATTATCCACCATTGATCCATTGCCTACGAGCTTGTTTCATATTGATCTCTGCTAAGTTACTTTTCCGTTGCCATTGTTATGATTGCTACAAAACTGCTACTGTTACTTCTGTTACTATTACCGTTACTTCTATAGTACTTTTCTACTAAATACTTTGCTGCAAATATTAAGTCTTTCAGGTTTGGTTGAATTTACAACTCAGCTTCTAATACTTGAGAATATTCTTTGGCTCCCTTTGTGTCGAATCAATAAATTTGGGTTGAATACTCTACCCTCGAAAACTGTTGCGATCCTCTATACTTGTGGGTTATCCTGATCTATGATGTCTCTTACTGATTTCCCACTATCGTTTTGGGGTTATGCATTAGAGACAGCTGCATTCATGTTAAATAGGGCACCGTCAAAATCCGTTGAGACGACACCGTATGAACTTTGGTTTTGCAAGAAACCTAAGCGGTCGTTTCTTAAAGTTTCAGCCTGATAAGCTTAAACCCAAATCGTAGAAGTGCATCTTCATAGGATACCCTAAGGAAACAATTGGGGTACACCTTCTACCAAAGATCCGAAGGCAAGATCTTTGTTGCCGAGAATGGATCCTTTCTAGAGAAGGAGTTTCTTTCGAAAGAAGTGAGTGGGAGGAAAGTAGAACTTGATGACGTAATTGTACCTTCTCTCAAATTGTAAAGTAGCACATCAGTGAAATTCGTTCCCGTGATGCCTACACCAACTAGAGATGAAGCTAATTATGATGATCATGAAACTTCAGATCAAGTTACTACTGGACCTCATAGGTCGAACAGAGCATGTTCTGCACAAAAGTGGTATGGTAATGCTGTCTTGGAAGTCATGTTATTAGACCATGGCGAACCTACGAACTATGAAGAAGCTATGATGAGCCCAGATTCTGACAGACAGCTTGAGGCCATGAAAGCTGAGATAGGATCCATATATGAGAACTAATTGTGGACTCTGGTGGACTTGCCCAATGATCGGCAAGCTATTGAGAATAAATGGATCTTCAAGAGGAAGACGGACACTTATGGTAGTGTTACTATCTACAAAGCTCGACTTGTCGCAAAAGGTTTTCGAAAAGTTCAAGGAGTTGACTATGATGAGACTTTCTCACTCGTAGTGATGCTTAAGTCTGTCCGAATCATGTTAGCAATTGCCGCATTTTATGAAATCTGGCAAATAGATGTCAAAACTACATTCCTTAATGGATTTCTTAAAGAAGAGTTGTATGTGATGCAACCAGAAGGTTTTGTCGATCCTAAAGGTGCTAACAAAGTGTGCAAGCTCCAGCAATCCATCTATGGACTGGTGCAAGCATCTCGGAGTTGGAATATACGCTTTGATGAGGTGATCAAAGCATATAGTTTTATACAGACTTTCGGAGAAGCCTGTATTTACAAGAAAGTGAGTGGGAGCTCTGTAGCATTTCTAATATTATATGTGGATGACATATTGTTGATTGGAAATGATATAGAATTTCTGGATAGCATAAATGGATACTTGAATAAGAGTTTTTCAAAGAAAGACTTTGGTAAAGCTGCTTATATATTGGGCAACGAGATCTATAGAGATAGATGAGGATGCTTGATAAGACTTTCAATGAGTACATACCTTGACAAGATTTTGAAGGAGTTCAAAATGGATCAGTCAAAGAAGGAGTTCTTGCCCGTATTGTAAGGTGTGAAGTAGAGTAAAGACTCAAAACCCGACCACGGCAGAAGATAAAGAAAGAATGAAAGTAATTCCGTATCCTCAGCCATAGGTTCTATAAAGTATGCCATGCTGTGTACCAAACCTGTTGACTACCTTGCCATTAGTTTGTCAAGAGGGTACAATAGTGATCAAGGAGTAGATCACTGGACAACGGTCAAAATGATCCTAAGCGGACTAAGGAAATAATTCTCGGATATGGAGGTGATAAAGAGTTCGTCATAAAGAGTTACGTTGATGAAAGCTTTATCACCGATCTGGACGTCTCTGGGTGTATAGTACCAGCAAAAGTTGTGCGGCACAAGAGAGGCTAGCAATAGTGGAAGGGTAAGAGTGCGTATAATCCATGGACTCAACATTAGTCATAAAGAACTCATATACTTATTGCAAAAATCTACAAGTTATTGAAACAAAGTACTACGCGCATGCTCCTAGGGGGATAGATTGTTAGGAAAAGACCATCGGTCATCCCCGACTGCCACTCATAAGGAAGATAACCAAAAAATAAATCATGCTCCAACTTCATCACATAACGGTTCACCATACGTGCATGCTATGGGAGTCAAAAACTTCAACACAAGTATTCCTCAAATTCACAATTACGCAACTAGCACGACTCTAATATTAGCACCTTTGTATCTCAAAACAATTATCAAGCATCAAGTTGATCATAGTATTCAATTCACTTCCTATGATAGTTTTGACTATACCCAACTTGGATGCTCATCATTCTAGGACCAATTTTATAACCATAGAAAATACCATGATGTTATAAAAGACTCTCAAAATAATATAAGTGAAGCATGAGAGATCAATAATTTCTTCAAAATAAAACCACCACCGTGCTCTAAAAAGATATAAGTGAAGCACTAGAGCAAATTTTTCTAGCTCAAAAGATATACGTGAAGCACATAGAGTATTCTAATAAATTCCGAATCATGTGTGTCTCTCCCAAAAGGTGTGTACAGCAAGGATGATTGTGGTAAACTAAAAAGCAAAGAATCATATCATACAAGACGCTCCAAGCAAAACACATATCATGTGGTAAATAAAAATATAGCTCCAAGTAAAGTTATCGATAGACGAAGACTAAAGAGGGGATGCCTTCCGGGGCATCCCCAAGATTAGGCTTTTGGTTGTCCTTGGATTATCTTGGGGTGCCATGGGCATCCCCAAGCTTAGGTTCTTGCCACTCCTTACTCCATAATCCATCAAATCTTTACCCAAAACTTGAAAACTTCACAACACAAAACTCAACAGGAAATCTCATGAGCTCCGTTAGTGCAAGAAATAAAAACCACCACTTAAGGTACTGTAATGAACTCATTCTTTATTTATATTGGTGTTAAGCCTA
>NC_057804.1:81446897-81518949 GCF_018294505.1 Triticum aestivum
AGATGCATCAAAATAAGCAAACAACACACGAAAACAGAATCTGTCAAAAACAGAACAGTTTGTAGCAATCTGTAACTTTCGAATACTTCTGGATCTTTAAAAATCCTACCAAAATAGGAAGTCCTAGGAAATTTGTCTATTGATCTACTTCAAAAAGAATCAACTCAAAAGCATGTTTCTGTGATTTATTATATTTTTTCTCGTGAGCGCAAAAGTTTCTGTTTTTCAGCAGAATCAAATTAACTTTCACCCAAGATGATCCTATAGGTTCTACTTGTCACAAACACCAATTAAAACATAAAACCACATCTAAACAGAGGCTAGATGAATAACTATTACTAAACAGGAACAAAATCAAGGAACAAAAATAAAATTTGGTTGCCTCCCAACAAGCGCTATCGTTTAACGCCCCTAGCTAGGCATAAAAGCGAGGATATATCTAAGTACTGCCATAATAATAAGATAGATAACGAAAACTCATCTCATATTCTCTATGTTCAGCAGCAAGTTTTCTTTGCGGCAAGAAAAAGTAATCAAAAGTGCTAAATTTAATGGGACAAAAGTCCCCAAGATCAATCTCGGGAGGTATGGGTTCCTCCTTTGGCCCTTCATATTGTACAACCAATTCGTCATTATAAGCATTCTTTCGACAGAACTTCATGAGTCTATACTCAAGAGAATATCCTAACTCATTATTTCGAATAGCAACATCATTATTAAGTTTGGAAATTCTATCAACTAGAACAGTGGTAGGAATCTTTTTCCAAAGGTTTTCATTAAAAGCAACATAGTCCAAAGATTGGAAACGCATTATTTCCTTTTGATCGAAGAGGATCGCCTCCATGGGAGGACAGCCAGCGTTTACCCTATAGTGCGCAAAAATTTCATTGGCTTCTTTTATTATAAATCTAAACTCATGAGCCAAGAAGATAGTAGCTGCATGCTTAACAGAAGAATGCTCAATATTGGAAAATTCTAGGAAAATCCTTTGAATGCAAGGATGCATATGCATAAATTGTCTTTCGAGTTCAACTATAAGATGGAGATAGCATCTGCAAGACTACTAGTTCTATGAAGAATAGATCCACCCATAGAGGGTAAAGCACCGGAACAAGTAAAGAAATCTTGAATAACCCCTTTTCCAATAATATTACCACTACCGATACAAAACTTTTAGTATGTAAGATGGGTGGTTCTTCAACACGATCATCAAAAACATCAAAATCTTCCATGTTATTACTATTGTTCTTATCAATGATAACCTCCCCGGTTTCAAACATAGCGGCAGTAAATACGAGGAGAAAACAAAAAAGAGGCGAACGGAAAAGAGAGGGCGAAAAAACGGCAAGGGTGAAGCAGGGGAGAGGAAAACGAGAGGCAGATGGCAAATAACGTAATGCGAGGGAGATGAGTTTGTGATGGGTACTTGGTATGTCTTGACTTGAGTGAAGATCTCCACGGCAACTACGCAAGAAATCCTTCTTGCTACCTCTTGAGCATGCGTTGGTTTTTCCCTTGAAGAGGAAAGGGTGATGCAGCGAAGTATCGTAAGTATTTCCCTCAGTTTTTTAGAACCAAGGTATCAATCCAGTAGGAGACTCCTCACAAGTCCCACACGCCTACACGAAAAAACAAGAACCTTGCAACCAACACGATAAAGGGGCTGTCAATCCCTTCACGACCACTTGCAAAAGTGAGATCTGATAGAGATAATATGATAAGATAAATATTTTTCGTATTTTTATGATATAGATTGCAAAGTAAAGATTGCAAACTAAAGTAGATTGGAAACATATATGATAGAGAATAGACCCGGGGCCATAGGTTTCACTAGTGGCTTCTCTCAAGATAGCATAATTTTTATGGTGGGTGAACAAATTACTGTCGAGCAATTGATAGAAAAGTGCATAGTTATGAGAATATCTAGGCATGATCATGTATATAGGCATCACGTCCACAACAAGTAGATCGAAATGATTCTGCATCTACTACTATTACTCCACACATCGACCGACTCCTGCCTGCATCTAGAGTATTAAGTTCATAAGAACAGAGTAACGCATTAAGCAAGATGACATGATGTAGAGGGATAAACTCAAGCAATATGATATAAACCCCATCTTTTTATCCTCAATGGCAACAATACAATACGTGCCTTGCTGCCCCTGCTGTCACTTGGAAAGGACACCGCAAGATTGAACCCAAAGGTAAGCACTTCTCCCATTGCAAGAAAGATCAATCTGGTAGGCCAAACCAAACTGATAATTCGAAGAGACTTGCAAAGATAACAAATCATACATAAAAGAACTCAGAGGAGATTCAAATATTTCTCATAGATAAACTTGATCATAAACACACAATTCATCGGACCTCGACAAACACACCGCAAAAAGAGTTACATCGAATAGATCTCCAAGAAGATCGAGGAGAACTTTGTATTGAGATTCAGAGAGAGAGAAGAAGCCATCTAGCTAATAACTATGGACCCGAAGGTCTGTGGTAAACTACTCACAACTCATCGGAGAGGCCTTGGTGATGATGGAGAGGCCCTCCATGGTTGATTCCCCCTCCGGCGAAGCGCTGGCGAAGGCTCCAAGATGGGATCTCGCGGATACAGAAGGTTGTGGCGGTGGAAATAGTTTTTCGTGGTGCTCCTGGATGTTCTTGGGCTACGTAGATATATATAGGAGGAAGAAGTAGGTCGGTGGAGCCACGAGGGGGCCACGAGGTAGGGGGCGCACCCCCAGGGGCACGCCGGGCACCCTCGTGGCCACCTCGTTTACTGCTTGACGTCCACTCCAAGTTTCCTGGATTCCGTTTGTTTCAAAAAGATCGCTCCCGAAGGTTTCATTACGTTTGGACTCCGTTTGATATTCCTTTTCTGTGAAACACTGAAATAGGCAAAAAGACAGCACTTTGGGCTGGGCCTCAGGTTAGTAGGTTAGTCCCAAAAATGATATAAAAGTGTATAGTAAAGCCCATAAACATCCAAAATAGGTAATATAATAGCATGGAAAAATCAAAAATTATAGATAAATTAGAGACATATCATGGGTGAGTGGAGGGATGGTCTGGCCGGCGGTGGGAGTAGTAGGGGGCAGTGAGGCCTCCGTGACAGCACAGCCGGCCACGAGAGGCAGGAGCAGGCGACACGACCGGTGCTGCTTTGGGCGGCTGGAGCAAGAAGACCAGAGGTTGAAGAAGCACTACGGTCGTTGGATGGACATCATAGAGTCACTTGAGCTAGAATCATTCATATTGACTAAGTTGACGAAGCCCTCCGTCCCCGTTAAATTAGTAGGCCCACAAGTCAGCCTCTCACTATACTGGGTCCCAGCTAGCAGGGGAGTATTCATGTTTTTGTGCATAATAAAGAGGCACTTTCTTGCATGCGAAGATATAGCTGGTGGGTCCGAGCTATCAGCGGTGGTAACGTTTTTCGTGAAATACAGAGGTCCTATCGGTGGGTCCCAGATGTCAAGTGGAGGAATCATTATTTTGCGCGTAATAAGGAGTAATTTCCTTGCGTGCGGCCGTGGACCCAGCTGTCAGCCTCTCCACGTACAGTCCACTTCAGATGCATGTCGATCATTGACCACGTTGACCACGCCGCGCCGAGAGCACCAGGGCGGTGGACGACGGCGAGGCCTAGGAAGGGAACGACACGGAGCCAGGGAAGACTCGGCAGTTGTTTCCCACGCGGAGGGGAGTACGACTGTACGAGGGTTTACTGGTTCGTTTGCCGTTGCCGGAGAATAACAACATGCGTGGGTGAGTACAGGGATGGCTAGGCCAGCGATGGGAGTATGCTGGGCGGTGAGGCCTGTGCGGCAGCACAGCCGGCCGTGGGAGGAGGGAGCAGGCAGTCCTGCTGGCGCTTGTTTGAGCGGCTGGAGCAGGAAGAGAAGATTGAAGAAGCACGATGACCGTTGGATGGACATCCAACAATCACTGCTTGTGCGTCAACCTTTTTTTAGGAAAGCCTCAAATCTGTGGAAAACAGCATACAACCCATCTGCCACTGTTTCTAATAGTTTACAGCCCGTTTGCTAATTCTTAAGGTCTTTTTGGAGCCCATATTCTTTTTGTTAGCATTACAGCCCATATTGTGGCCACGGTTAAAAAATTATACGAAATTTTGCATATTTCGGTGCGGTCCGAACTGTTTTTAATCCCGAAATTTCGAGTCACATTCAAACTGATTTTAAAAATAAATGTATATCAATATAAAATCCAACAAATTGTACAAGCATAAAAATCAATGCAATATAAAATCTCGAAATGTAAAAAAAGAAATTTGAAACTAATTGCCGGTTTGATGTGTTTTAAAAATGTACAGCCCATTTCTCATTACTGATAGGCCATTTTCTCGGTCAGCCAAATGAAGCTCTCCTCATCTTGAAAGATTTGTAGCCCAACAAACCTGACAAAGCGACTTACTTGACAAATCACAAAAAAACTGGGCTAGCCATTTTCAGAAAGAAAGAAAAAACACTGGGCTCGTCTGTGGTAAAAACAAAAGAAAAGGCTGTCTAAACAGGCCAGAATGCCCCGCACAGCCCAGTTGACACCCTGCTTCCGTTTCAAAATCAAATAGGATAAAAGCCACTCCAATTATGGTGATTCATAAAAATGCCACTTCAATTTTCAAAACTTTGAAAAATGCTACTGCAATTTTTGCAAACTTTGAAACACGCCACTGCAATTTACAAACTTTGAAAAATGCCACTCAAGGATTCGAAAAATGCAACTGGAAATGGCATGAAATGGCATTTTTCAAAGTTTGGAAATTGCAGTGGCATTTCTCAGAATCACCAGATTTGGAGTGGCATTTATCAAATTAACCCAAAACAAAAATAACTTGGCGAGCTGCTGGGTCCCTAGTGTCAGCCGCTCGTTGTGCAATTCTCTCGTTTATTGACTACGTTGACAATGGCATGGGACCCAGATGTCAGAAATCCATTAGGAAGAGCCATTTCTTTACTGGCTTTAAATAAGGAGGCACTTGCTTCCATACTGCCATGACCTTGGCGGGTCCCTGCTATCATCCTCTCCACGTACAATCATCTCCTGATTGTGTGTGCATCAACCTGGTAGGCCCAAAAGTCATCCTCTAAACCCTTGGCGGACAAATACAACCCATTTAAAAAAATAACAACCCATTCCATACGTTCAAACGGAAAGTTCAACATTCAGAGCAAAGTAATAGGTCTGATCCAGATATAGAGTATTGAACTTCCACGTTGAAAACCATCATAGCCAAGTTAAATATCTACTCCCACTAATACTCTAGTAGCGTACAAGTACTAACTTACTCTTAGCTAACTAGACGATGCCGGCCACCATCTGTGGTACACGCTAAACGCCAGCAATGGCGTCCTCCACCTCGCCTCGGACTTGCTAGAGGTGCGATAGGGCGCGTTGCTCGCGCGCGTTGGCCCTTTCCATGCCGGCATGGTCCACTGAAGCTTCGGCTTCTAAGCGGGAAATCCACTTGACGAGCTGGTAGTGAAATTTGGTGTCGCGAACGCGTGCGTGCTCGACAGCCTCCAGGGCTAGTTGCCGGGCACCGGCCTCCATGTAGTCGGCCGAGTTGCAGGAGCTCTCCTCGCGACTCCGAGCATCGGTGCGCTGCTGCTCCATGTCCCGCTGGCGGCGCAAATCAGTGATACACTGCTCCTCTGCCAGGCGGTCGCGCTCCAACAACTCCTTATACTCCGCATTGCCATCTAAAGACCGATAGAATGCCTCCTCCCTTAGTCTGCCTTCCGGTGTAAAACTGAACACTAGTTTCGGCGGTGACCACCTCCAGCATCGCCCATCATGGATGGGCGGGGCATGGCGGACGTGGTGAGAGCAAGGATAAGTGGCGAGAGACGTCGGGCCGGTGGGGGCTTATGAGGATAGGGAGAGTTGGGTGATGGTTGTCGGTGTCAAAACCGGCGGATCTCGTGTAGGGGGTCCCAAACTGTGCGTCTAAGGCTGATGGTAACAGGAGGCAGGGGACACGATGTTTACCCAGGTTCGGGCCCTCTCTATGGAGGTAATACCCTACTTCCTACTTGATTGATCTTGATGATATGAGTATTACAAGAGTTGATCTACCACGAGATCGTAGAGGCTAAACCCTAGAAGCTAGCCTATGATTCTGATTGTCCTTGTCCTACGGACTAAACCCTCCGGTTTACATAGACACCGGAGGGGGATAGGGTTACACAGAGTCAGTTACAGAGAAGGAGATCTACACATCCAAATCACCAAGCTTGCCTTCCACGCAAAGGAGAGTCCCACCCGGACATGGGATGAAGTCTTCAATCTTGTATCTTCATAGTCCAACAGTCCGGCACAAGCATATAGTCCGGCTGTCTGAGGACCCCCTAATCTAGGACTCCCTCAGTAGCCCCTAAACCATGCTTCAATGACGATGAGTCCGGCGCACAGATTGTCTTCAGCATTGCAAGGCGGTTTCCTTTTCCGAATACTCCAAGGTATATTTTGAACACATGAATCGTGTCCGGCTCTGCAAAAAAAATTCCACATACCACCGTAGAGAGCATAGTTCTTCATGAATCTAATCTGCTGACAACTTTTCATAGCGCGACACCACACCGCGGCCCGGCCTCTATGACAACCGTTTTTCACAACCGGCTACGGCACGCTTTGCAAGGCGGTTTTGGTGGCACATCTTGTCGAAGCAGAGATCGTGTCCCCTTATCACAGGATTCTCATCAATACGTGTGTGGGTAACCCAACCGTGCCATCAATGCGGCGCTTGGGGAATAAGTGAGTTTACAGGGCAAGTGGGGAGGCGCACAGTTTCTACCGCCTTTATAAAGAGATAAGAATTCCCCTTTTTCACCCACGCCTTCTTCTTCCTTTGCTCATCCATTCTCTCTTTCTCGAGCTCTAGCGCCCAAGCATTCGTCTTCTCCTCCCACAAAGGCCCTCCAGAAATGTCCGGATCCGGAGCAGGAGGCAAGTGGATGGCCTCTACCGTCCGGGAGAAAGATATAAAAAAACCTTGGGGGGCCGGGTATCTGGCCAAGAGAACCAGGCATCGTCTTCCGACGACGGGACAGATCGTCCCTACTCTGGAACCCCACGAGAGGGTTGTATTCCTCCCTCACTTTGTCGGCGGGCTAGGGTTTCCCCTCCATCCATTCGTTCGCGACATCATGTACTATTATGGGATCGATTTTCTTGATCTATCCCCCAATTCCTTCCTCAACATCTCGACATTCATCGTCATGTGCGAGCCCTTTCTCCGCATCTCGCCACACTTCGGCTTATGGCTGAAGATTTTCAATGTGAAGCCCAAGGTAGTGGGTGGTGAGCATGCTGAGTGCGGAGGAGCCATGGTGAGCAAGATGTCCGACGTCACATGGCCATCAGGTACCTTCAATGATTCCGTCAAGGGGTGGCAACAACAGTGGTTCTATGTCACCGAGCCACGCGGCACCACATGGGCCGCAGCTCCCGAATTCCGATCCGGAGCTCCACTGCGGCTGACGTCCTGGCCCAAGAAGGGCCTGAACTGGTCTTCGAGTTGTCGGTGCTCCAAACGCGTGTCAAGGGTATGGAAGGCAAGAATATCAAACTTGTCGATGTAGTCCAGGTAATGTTGGTCCGCCGGATTCTCCCTTGTTAACACCGGCCCTGCAACTTATGTGAGTTCGACCCGGCCAAGCACCAAACCTTACTAAGGCTCTTCGTCTCATCGCAGGAAGACATCTGGAAAGTGCTCTTTAAATCTGGCAAATCGTGTCCGAATTCAGCCGAGAACCGTGGGTATCAACTATCCCGCCCCGCAAGTCTGGTAAGTCTTCATACGTTGGCAAGTCACATGCTTTTATCTGCATAATCCGAGGAAAAAATGCTTAATGTGTTCTTCCACAAACCTTCTAGGGTTGGACGAGGAAGGCGGGGCGGATCTATTGTCCGGCCCCTCTGCCAGAAGAACCGGCCGGCCCACTTCTGACGAATATGCTAGTCCTGGCAATTTATAAGGCGCCGAAGAAGAAATCCGATAAGTAGGCCAAAAGGACCAGGGGCGGCCTTCGTAGCCGCAGTACTTCGGACACAACATCCGAAGACTCCAATGCATGCTCTTCCTCCAAGGAGGACGAGGAAGAGGAGGAAAACCAATCCCCCCCAGCAACAAGAAGAAGCAAAAGGACGGCCTCCACACACATGGAGGCCGAGTCGAACAAGAAGGGAAAAACTCTCCTTCCGGAGGAATCCGCCGCTGCCACCGACAGCAGCCTGGAGTGGGATCCCAGGGCCCAGCCCCTCGTGAAATCATGAGCATACAGAACCTTGACACATTACGCATCCAGACTTACTATTGTATGACGTTTAATCATTGAGCCACGTTGTTTTGTAGTCCGGCAAGGTCCCGCACCGAACAATCCTCATCGGAGGATTCGCTAGGCTTGGATGCTATGGACAGCAGGACACCCGCGAAGGCCCCCTCCCCAAAACACCTGAGTGGCACCGAGGCACCGTCCCAGAGGGACCCAGGCCAAGGAGGGGGCGAAGAGGTCGTCAAGGCGGCGCCAGGGGGTCAGACTTTGGTGGCCGGACACACGGGAGAAAAGGCTCCCATGGACATCAACGGCGGGGGCTATCTTGAATTCGGCCCCCAGCCAGACACAATTCCGGAGACCGATACGACTCCAGAATCAGGCAGGCAGCCTCCCTTGACAGGAGGAGGCGCGCCCGTTGCACCGGCGACCTCTGCCCAACCAGAGGTGTCGGATACCTTATCAGCGGCGCTGAAGAGCGCCTCCATCATGGAAGAACATCGTGCCCTTATGGGTGCGGTGATTGAGAAGATCCAGTCCACTGAGAGCGGGCTGGATGAAGCCTGCGTCAGCCTTATAACGGGCTTTGAGGTATGTTTTGTGAGGTTTGAAAGAGTGTTATAGTATAGGTGGTAGCCCCTGATACACTGTTCGGTGAAAGAAAGAACCGAGTAGAGGATCAAATATATGTTCACAGGAGACTCACCTTATGGCACCTCGCCCTCTTTTTGTATATAAGTAGGTGTCTGCGGCAACTGCCGCCTCTTATACTGCAGAAGTCTCCGGACTGAAGTAGAGTCTAGAGCAGGCCGAAGAAGAACTCGGTCGAGTGAAGAAGCAGTTGGAGGATAAGAAAGGTATGCAAAAACCTTGTTCGCATTCAGAGCGAATTAATAATTTAGTATGATGAAAATATTTTATGACGTGCTCTAGGGGCGACGGCCGAAATTGAGGCTCTTAAGAAGGCTGTGGCCGAAGCCGAGAAGAAGGCAGCCACAGAGCAGGTTCTTCGCAAAAAGCACGAGGCCAGGGTTATGGAAGCTGAGCAAGAGCTCTAAGAGGCCGTGAAGAAATGTAAGACCTTGGAGCAGAGTTTAACTGAGAAAGAATCCGAACTCACCAAGGCTCATCAGGCCGCATGCGATGCCCAAGGGGAAGCCCAGGGCGCCCTGCAGGAAATCCACGAGGCAAAGAAGATCGCGGTGGGTAAGGCTTTTTTATACAATTCATGTTTACTAATTTGATTTCGGATTTCTCCAGGGATATTTGCGGGGCTGCCACGTAGCATATCCGATGCCGCGCAATTCTACCGAGCCAAAGAAGGGAGCACTGCGGAGAAGCTCTTCTAGTCATAGTATCTAGCTCCAGAGTATCCGGTGCCTTTCGCCGAACAACTGAAGCAGCTGATCGAACTGCATAAGGCAGCCGAACTTGCCATGAAGGATTTAATTATCCAGCTATGGCCTGCCGAGCCAAATCCCAGCAGCTACTTTGCGCTCGTGAAGTGGCTTGTGAATGCCTGCCCTCGACTTGAAGTCATTAAGCGGTTGGTCTATATGGAGGGTGCGCGAATGGCTTTCACTCGCGCGAAGATGCACTGGGCGAAGATGGATGCTGAAAAGCTAATGACCGAAGGACCGCCAGAGGGGAAGGAGCACCACAAGCCCGAGTTATATTATGATAATGTCCTGAAAGGGTCCCGTCTTGTAGCGGAGCAATGTGCCAAGGACATTATATTTCCGTGAATATATTCACGCTATCTCATGTAGTATTAAACAAGGTCATTTAAATAATATAATGTATGTTATTTGAGAAGCTGACCTCCTGTGCGGCCATTTTATATATTAAATCTGAGAGTTGGCCAGTCGTCAGCTTCTGCCCCCACGTAGGAAGTACGGGGGTGTTTGGGATTAACCTGAGCACTCTTTACCCCAGTGTTGGGTCCTTAAAGGAGGTGTTCAGTGCAATGAACCAGGCATCGGACTGTAAGGCTTTATCACTCACTTAGCCATAGGAGTTTGACAAAAGAAAGGTAGGCGCAGCCCCTAGTGTTCGGAAGGTCGTACTAGGGGCTCTATAAGCACCTGATCGGAAAAAACGATCCCTCACATGCTGCATTAGTTACTGCATAATGTGGAAGAAATCCTTAAAGATTTCGTAACCTCTCGAACAGCCGACCCGCTCTCGCCGTATCATGACAGTCAGTTTTCGGCTTTCTCTACTGAGGCGCTCGTCTAGAAGAACCGGGACACAATCACAATAGTCCTCCCTTTACTACCCTAGCTGATATAGCGGAACGTACGGTAGCAAGCACAGGAGCTGGGCAACCCAACTGTTGACCCAAGACATGATTCGGAGCTGATGCATATAATGCTATAAGTTCGGGGTGCCGAACGATCGTGAAGGTGTTCAGACTTTCTTGCCGTATTATGGGTGCAACGAGGCCCCTGGCATATTAGGGCATATCAAAGTGTACGGATGACTTTGGACAAAGAGTGTCAATGAGAAACAACAGCAAATAAGCGTTATATAAAGCCACATGTTGTAATTGAATAATACGCCGATGCGCACGAGTACAAGTAATGTGATAAAAACAAATATGACTTCGGAACCTGTTAAGACCAGGCGGGGGAGGCTGCGTGCGGATCCGAGTTGTAATCGGATGGTAATCGAGGGGTATACCTAAGGATTCGCTTACACGTTCAAGCAGGGTCCCTCCTTGGTGTATTCGTCCCTTCTGGTCATCATGCCACCAGTCATGGCCTACACAAAAGTGGACCTGCAAATAAAATGCAAAAAATGTTGATGTGCCATGGAGCGGTTAAGCCGCATTGTATGACTTATCCTAGCTTTCCTTCCGTTTACTGCCGGAGTGTTTAATTGAGCTCCTGACAAGCCAGACTATCCCGTCGCGAAGTAGTTCGGACTCCTTTGACGATGTCCGGAAGCTTGGCCGTCGACTCAAGGTTCGATTGAAAGATGCCACTCTTTGCTTCTACTGTTAAAGTGGCGGTGTACTCTTTGGCACAGAGGGAGCATTCGGCCTTGCCATTAACTGTTGTGATGCCACGCGGACCAGGCATCTTGAGCTTAAGGTAGGCATAATGTGGCACCACGTTGAATCGAGCAAGTGCGGTTCATCCGAGCAGTGCATGATAGCTACTGCGAAAAGGGACGATGTCGAAGATTAACTCTTCGGTATGGTAATTATCCGGTGGTCCAAAGACTAACTCCAGAGTGATGGAACCTGTACAACAGGCCTCCATACCTAGTATAACACCTTTAAAGGTGGTTTTAGTGGGTTTGATCATTGAAGGATCGATACCGATCTTACGCACTGTGTCCTGATACAGCAGGTTCAGGCTGCTGCCTCCGTCCATAAGGACTAGTGTGAGGTGGAACCCGTCAATTATTGGGTCAAGGACTAGTGCGGCTGAACTGCCCTGCCTGGTACTGGTCGGGCGATCCGTATGATCAAAGGTGATCGGGCCGGACGACCGTAGGTTATATTTTGGGGCGATTGGCTCCGTTGCGTTGTCATCCCAAAGAGTGCACATCCGCTCTCGCTTGGAGATATGAGTGGTGTTTATCATGTTCACAGTTTTGATTTGCGGGGGAAATTTCTTTTGTCCTCCTGTGTTCGGTGGCCGGGACTCCTCGCCGTCGTCATTGCTTTGTGACCCCTCCTTGTTTTCGGCGCCTGACCTACAGGCTTGTTTGAAGACCCAGCATTCTCTGTTTGTATGATTGGCTAGTGTTCCTGGGGTGCCATGAATTTGGCATGGACGATCGAGTATGCGGTCCAGACTGGGCGGGCCCAGATTGTTCCTTTTGAATGGCTTTTTCCGCTTACCGGACTTAGAGCCACTGAAACTGGCATTGACGGTCGTTTCTTCGGTGTTCTCGCCATTATTGCGATCCTTGTGTTTGTTGCGTCGGGGCTTGCCGTTGCTATCTCTGGCGTCTGAGGTGCCAGGGTTTCTAGATGTGCTGTTGCTACGAGGCAACCAGCTGTCTTTGCCCGCACAAAAGCTGGTCATAAGTGTCGTGAGAGCTGCCATGGACTTCAGCTTCTCTTGGCCGAGGTGTCGGGCAAGTCACTCATCATGGATGTTATGCTTAAAGGCCGCTAGAGCTTCGGCATCCGGACAATGAACAATTTGGTTCTTTTTGGTTAGGAACCGAGCCCAGAATTTCCTGGCTGACTCTCCGGGCTGTTGGGTTATATGACTTAGATCATCAGCATCCGGTGGCCACACATAGGTGCCCTGGAAGCTATCTAGGAATGTGTCTTCCAGGTTCTCCCAAATTCCAATAGAGTTTGCCGGCAAGCTATTCAACCAATGCCTGAGCCGGTCCCTTGAGTTTTAGTGGGAGATACTTGATGGCGTGTAAATCATCACCACGGTCCATGTGAATGTGGAGAAGGAAATCTTCTATCCATATCGTGGGGTTTGTAGTCCCATTGTAGGGCTCGATGTTAACGGGCTTAAACCCTTCTGGGAATTCATGTTCCATAACTTCGTCGGTGAAGCATAGGGGGTGTGCGGCGCCTCTATGCCGGGCTATATCACGACCCAGCTCGAATGAGTCCGGTCTGTTGTATTCAGCCCGGCCGGATTTGTATTTAGTATATCCGGTGTGGTGGTCATCATCACGCATTGGGGCGCGCCCCCTTGATCAGTAGATCGATCTCGACTGTCCTGCTTCGTTTTCCAGTTCGTCTCGCAGGTCATGCGTGTAGCCCCGGGCCTTCATATTTTTATTTGTTTTGGTGACGGGGTGTGGGCTGATACGCTGCTTTGTCTCGGCCACGGGGTGGCCGATCAGCCTTGTCCTACGCTGGTAGTGTAGGCTCTAGCACCTCCTCCTCGAATTGAGGTAACAACCTGTGCTTCCGGTAACTTTTGGTTGGGCGCTCGAGTCCTTATTCCTCGGCTGCCAGGACCTCACTCCATCTATCGGTTGGCAGATCTTGATCAGCTCGAAGCTGCTGCTGTTTTTCTTCACGCGTTTAGTGGCTATAAGCCGGCGCTTGAAGCGCTCCTGCTCGACGGGGTCCTCAAGCACGATAAATTCTTCATCGCCGAGGCCCGCCTCGTCTTCGGATAGAGGCGTATAATTGTCGTCCTCCAAGTCTCCATTCGTTGCCTATTCATCCGGGCTAGCTTGCCCATCCTCCCGTCCGCCCTTCTCAATGCTTGGCTCGGCAGGGTTGTTTTCGTCTTTGGCATCATCTGGAGTGTTATCGTCTCTTGTGCCAGTATCACTATTTTTGCTATGGCGGGGCTTAGAGCGGCGCCGATGACACAGGTGCTTAGATTGCTTCTCAAGGGGATTATCCTCCGTTGCCTCATCGCCATCGCTTTCTTTGGGGGTATCTACCATATATATATATATATATATATATATATATATATATATATATATATATATATATATATATGATGAACTGGTTGTCCAGCGCCCTGTGGGCGGTGGTTCCTGTTCTTCTCCTCCATCATCGTCCATACCGTCGATGTCTTCGGAGTCGAAGTCAAGCATGTCAGTTAAGTCATCGACAGTGGCTATTAAGTGGGTGGTGGGTGGGGAACGAATTTTTTCATCGTCTGCTTCCCACTCAAGCCGGACATAGTTTAGCCAAGGGTCTCCTGACAGGGAGAAGGATTTCAGTGAGTTTAGCACATCGCCCAAGGGCGAGTGCTGAAAGATATCAGCGGAGGTAAACTCCATGATCGGTGCCCAATCTGATTTGATAGGCAAGGATACATATGAATAGGAGCCTATGACCGGAGACGAGTCCGAGGGTCCGATGACACAGGCCTCATCAAAGGCGGAGTCTGTGTTCGGCTCTATCGCCGATGAGTGTGCGGTTTCCGTCGCGGGGTCCATCCACCCGTCCTTCGATGGCACGATCTGCTCCGGGTTAAGGGTCGGGGCACCCGTAGGTGTGATCTCCAGAACACCGTCCGATGGCAGATCTAAGTCGTGCTTGTCGTGACTGTTCGACGCACCTAACATGGGCTCGAGTCCATCAAAGATCAAGTCTCCGCGAATGTCGGCGGTGTAGTTCAAGCTTCCAAACCTGACCTGATGGCTAGGGCCGTAGCTATCGATCTGCTCCAGGTGGCCAAGCGAGTTGGCCCGCAGTACGAATCCGCCCTGGACTGCGTCATTGTAGCTGATTGAAGGAGCCATCAGGCCTTTACCGTGACGACACAGTGGAACTCTCAATGAAAGCACCAATGTCGGTGTCAAAACCGGCGGATCTCAGGTAGGGGGTTCCAAACTGTGAGTCTAAGGCTGATGGTAAGAGGAGGCGGGGGACACAATGTTTACCCAGGTTCAGGCCCTCTCTATGGAGGTAATACCCTACTTCCTGCTTGATTGATCTTGATGATATGAGTATTACAAGAGTTGATCTACCACGAGATCGTAGAGGCTAAACCCTATAAGCTAGCCTATGATTCTGATTGTCCTTGTCCTACGGACTAAACCCTCTGATTTATATAGACAATGGAGGGGGCTAGGGTCACACATAGTCGGTTACAGAGAAGGAGATCTACACATCCGAATCGCCAATCTTGCCTTCCACGCAATGGAGAGTCCCACTCAGACACGGGACGAAGTCTTCAATCTTGTATCTTCATAGTCCAACAGTCCGGCACAAGCATATAGTCCGGCTGTCCGAGGACCCCCTAATCTAGGATATCCCTCAATGGTGCCACCGGAGAAGGCCGAGAAACAATACTTATAGGCGGAAGGTAGGCGAACCAGCGTGTCACAGGAAATGCGACAGTCATCGCGGTCATCGGAATTCAATGCATGAGCAGGCATGGCTTAGCATGCCAGCTTGCCATGGAAAACTAGAAAAACTGAAATTATGACTATGTCGTCCCATCCCGTCTGTGATGGGTCGCACGCCGGCATGACGGTCAAAGGAGTGCACTCGAATCATCAAGATGAGGTACTCCCTCCTTGTCAATAATGATTCCACCACTCACCATCTACTCCCTCCATCCGGGTTTATAAGTCCCGTGAGACAAAGTGGCAAGACCAAGGCATGGCAATAATTAACTGCATGCACAAGTTTAAGCCTAATTGATTCCAGCGATTTAAGTTGCTGCATGCGTGCCCTCGGCGGCGACTCGTTGCATGCTGCTCCGCGTACAAGCTACAAGCGATTCTTAGTGACTACATGCAGCCTGCCGTAATTAAGGCAGCTAACTGATGCAAAAAAAGATGTGCTTTAATTGTTGTGGGCTTTTTAAATCCGAACAATTTACTGTTGCTCTTAGGCCTTTTAAACCCGGATGGAGGTTGGTGAGATTTTTGAATTAAGTCCTGCAAACCGGAAAGGAGGTACCAGTATGTGTGTGATCCATTATTTATTCGGGTAGGATCGAGTAGGTCGTTTCTTAAATTGAGCCCTACAAACCGGAAAGGAGGTAGTACGTGTGTGATCCACTGTTTATCCATGTAGGATCGAATAGGTCAGATAGTGTACGTGTAGGATCGAGTATGTCGGATGGTGTACGGGTACGATTGCATTAGCGGATGAACGTTTGCTGGGAGATAAGGCATTTGCGAACGTTTTTGCTGGCAGTTTCTTTAGATTCGCATGGCATTTTCTTCTGAGCAGCTTGTCAGTTTCTTCATAGGTAGGCATTTTTATTCAAAAAACTGCCACTTCGGATCTTGCATCGCAACTAAAACTGCCAGGAGCGCATTAGTAGGCTAGCTAGTGATCGATCAGTAACTTGTAAACACTGAGCGAACAAAAATAAGGAACTGTTAGTAACTTGTAAGCACCGAGAACATAGAAATAAGGATCATGCTGTGCACAGCAGTAAGAGTCGATCCGTTCAAAATGTTCACACGAGACTCACAGGCCTGGCATTGTAATATGTTCACATTAGTAGCCCAAATTCAAAACCAACTAGTACAATTCCCATACATAAGATCAACATGTTAATGCATCTCAATGATTCATAGATCATATACAAATATGTAGCTCCAAAAGCAAAGATCTAAAAAACATCTGTTCTTCCTACTAACATGGATGCTTCTCTAGGCTAACATTCACTACAGAGTGAAAGACAAATTTGTTTGTGAAGTCTACAATTCCTCTTGCAAACGTAAGTGGTTTCACCAACAACTGGAACCATGAGAATGAACCACACATGATGGAGGAACATCCACTTCAATATGATTTGGTCTTCTCTCAATCACACGGCGAGACTATTTTCGGAATACAAACTTTAACTTAGGCAAAATGATGCCCATTGTATAATCCGACCAAAGCAATGAAGCACCTAGTGTTGCCCAATAAATAGTACAGTACTACTTTTCTGCAGCCCATGAAGTGACTATCCAATCTTTCTGTGTCTGTTTTCAAATGGCACTGCATGCAGTGACTATACTATGCTCTTGTGCAGTTCAACCAAAATTGCAATCACTTTGTTTGTTTGCAAAATAGCAACGGGCAGACATCTCTGTCTGCACAGATATCAAGCAGCTAGTAAACATATACCCCACCTTGTATTTTCGGTTTAAACATGTCTCTTTCGCTTAGAATTTGTCATGTTTTGCACTGGACAATTTGATACAGTCATGTTTTGCCCTGGACAATTTCATATGCTGGTTTAGAGCAGAAATATGGTGCATATTCTTCATCAGACCAAGGATATCCATGTTCGCAGTGATGGAAGAGATGAAATCGATACAACTGAAATTGAGCATCCATTCATTGAATCATGTCCTGCACCTCCAATGTAGGTCCACACTGCCAATAAATTCACATACAAACCACTAGTATTACTATCTAATGACAGTACAAAAAGAGTAGCAAGATAGTAGCAAACCATGTACCTTCGTAATGAACATCTCATAGTTCCAGCAATTGGATATAAAGGTTTGGAAGAAAACATGCTCCTAATGTTGAACCATTTGGACTTTTTGTGCAGTTCCACTAAAATCGAGCATCCCTGTTTGCATAGATATTCAAAGTGTGATTACTATAAAAGTGGTACTAGTTGAAGCATAGACTCACAAATATAAGCATTCCAATTTCTTAATGGGAAAAGGTAGCAAGACTGTTTCTAACCACCTGTTTGAAGGAATAAATAAGGCAATGACGGCTGATGTCAGGAAGGCATATATAGTTCTTTCTGGAAAAATGATCGATTCCTGACCTTTCCTCTTCTCTTAAGCGTATTTTGTGCAGTTCAACTAAAATAAAATGCCATCACCGCCTTGACAATTCAGTGACACTGTACAAAAGGAAATGACTTAACATTACATCATGATGTCAGGTATGTAGTCGACAGGCATTAGAGACAAACATACAGACCTCCTCCGATAACATAATGAACATTAATTTTAACGAAGGTGTGACTAGCTTTACCGGGATAATTTGAGTGAACTCTACACCCTCTATTCCTTAATATAAGACGTTTTCGCAGTTCAATTTAAAGTGCCCAAACGTCTAGTATTTAGAAAAACAGGTAGTAGTTTCCTTGAACACATATCTAGGAAAGCTTGCCACACTTTATATATGTCCATACGCTAATGCAACACCATTCAAATAGTACAAATATACGCTAATCCAGTGGCTAGTGCAATAATAGAGTAATTATTTTATTACAGGGCACAATACAATGGTTTTAATGAACAAATTTCCATAAACTCTAGCACTAGAAGATTTCTATAAGAATTAACAATGCAAAATGTAAAGGTAACAAGTTTCAGCATAGGTATACTAGTTGTGCAAGAGCATTAAACCAAATACGAAAGTCTGAAGGTAACTAGCATTATTGACTAATGACAATATAAAAAATTGCAAACCTTGTACCTTCAAGGTAAATATCATTTAGAACTCGAGGGGACCTAAAAATTGCTACCCCAATCTGGATAATCGGTCAAACATAAAAACTTGACCGAACGAATCAAGAGAATAGCCGGAGGAGGAGGTGCCTACTCTTGACCTTTCCTCTTGACACTGTACAATTTTTTTGACTTATCTCATGAAATTGAGGTATGTAATCTATAAGCATTAATAGTCCAAAAAATCTGAAGGTAGTAACAAGATTCATCGTTCGTATACTAGCTGTGCAACAGCATTAGAATGCCTAGCTGAAAAATCTTTAATACATCCACAATCAACAGTTAACCCTGAAATAATCTAGTGACATTAAATGGCATTGCTTAAATTTATCGGTGGCATTAGACTGAGTGTAGCATTAGTTAAATGTGGCATCACTTTAGCAGTAGCATTGCTTGACTTGACCGCTAGCGTTATACTAACAGCAAAAAAGTGGCAATAAGAGCATGGGAGGCCCATTC
Organism: Triticum aestivum; assembly: GCF_018294505.1. Taxonomy (NCBI): domain Eukaryota; kingdom Viridiplantae; phylum Streptophyta; class Magnoliopsida; order Poales; family Poaceae; genus Triticum; species Triticum aestivum. Next base: position 81,465,545 of record NC_057804.1, read on the forward strand.
GGACAGTGGGCACACTAGTACGATGTACCTCCACGGACGCATAGAGTGGTGAGGGAGGTATGGTTGCCCAGAGCAACAAATATCCAGGCAGCATATGTGGATTACGTCCCATTTTTGTTCTCTTTAGCCACCTTTTTCCTATGTGAGGACAACAAACCGATCGACCTGGACATTCTCTATTGTGTTGGCATGCCTTTCTACCCTTGTTTAACTAAGAGACACAAGACTCGTTCCTTAGCTACTGATTTTCCCCTTTTCAACCTAGATGCGAGTTAGATGCCTACTCTCTTGGATAGTACAATCTCCCTTCCTTTCCTTATTCAACCCAGACATGGATTAGTCTGCATGAAGTAGGGTTTCCTTTAATAGTGCAAATTAAGGTTTTCGTCTGCGTGACCAGCAGAGCAGAGGATAGCAAATTGGGAAGATGGTGGAGTGGAAAAAGATCCACATGCAGCGACGTGGTAGATGGGGCAATTTAACAAGGGTATGGTTCGAAAAGAGGTCGCATACCTGAGGGCTGGCGGGAAGTGGCTTCGCTCCAGGTCGTCGTCCTCCGCACACACTATGGCAGCGAGCTTAGGGCCGGAGGCCATCCCGCGCGGGCGCTAGGTTTGAGAGGATGGCCTTGTCGTTAGTGCGTGACCTCGCTCGCCGACGACGAGTGCATCAACGCTGCACATCCTTTTCTTCCCCGGCGGATCTGTAACCACCGGTGAGGAGGGAGAGAGATGCCTTCTTTTTTAGATCTAGCGGGAGGTTGATAGTGTGAGAAGCAAGTGGACAGCCCTTAGCAAGAAAGCGCTGAAGCTCCAATCTATATATATTTTTTATACTACTAGTACTAGAGGTGGAGTAGTGGTAGAGTAGTTTAGAATTTCTCTACATACAGTACCAGTCAGTCATGCTTCAAAACTGAACGACACGCCATTAAAAAAATAAAGGTCGGTAACTAATGCGGCACCTCGGGCCAACGCGGCCAGATCGCATTTTGCATGAGAAATTACACACCATGTTTCGTTGACATGTGGTCCCGTTCCAACATGTCATTCAGATGACGGCAAGTCCTTTTGTACAATTTCCTAACGGACGTCTATGTAGGTCGGGGCACCTCTTCGTTTACCGTGGAAACCGTCCACCGCCTCTTCGCCTTTCCCTCTCGATTTGGAACTTGTGTCGCACGTTCTTCCTCCCTACTCCATTTGCCTTCACCCTTCCTTCTGTCATTGTTCGATCGTCTTCTCCATGGAGGGAACAGGCCGGAAACGACCCGTTATTCTTGCCCCGATCTGAAAGATGACGTGGTGGAGGAACTCATTGATCGGTGCGACGTCATCACCTCGGCTAGCATGGCAGGTTCGTTCAAGACCATTCTCGACTCAACTAATAACATCATTACAAGGAACCAAAGGGTCCAGGAGCGGTTTGATCTCCCTTATCTTCTTCGCTATAAGCCTGTTCGCATGGGCGCGGATGACGGAGGCCTCGCCTTGTGCAAGTTGATGCCGCTTGCTAATGATGCATGTGATGTTAAGATTCCATCACTTGAGGGTAAGGCTTGGGCAGGCACAAATGGAGATTGGGTTGTTTATATTGGGTCCAACTGTGAGTGGGAACTTGTGAATGTGTAAACTCGTCAGCGGATTCCACTTCCAACAATCTTAGAGTGCCCTAAGGTTGAGCACACAGATGATCTACGTACGTTCAAATACGATCATGGTGGTTGTCGTCTATGGAAGATAGCAATTTGTCGAGTTCCCAACCACTCTTGGGATTACAAGAACTATGAAGTTGTTGCTATCTTCGACAAGCTTGTTGCCATCATTAATGCTTCCACGGCTTGTCCATGGATATTGCTCAAAAATCAATTTCTGTACACGGATGAGTAATGTGATGCAATTCAATACAAGGATCTTGTGTTTGCTTCCACCACTCGTGGCACTATTTTTGCATGGGATCCTTATGCTTTCGGTACATTTGTCTTCCACCATAATTATAATTGTTTGATCCACATGCATGCTGGTTAGCATGTTTCCCTTTACTAATTAACCTTCTTGTGTTTCCAAGGTCCTATGAACATTCCACCACCTATACTTGAAAATATTTATAACCAAGGGGGAGATGACGATGGTGATGATCACGAGCATGAGGACAAGCATTGCCTATATACTCAGTGGTGCCTAGCAACTTATTATGATGGATCACCCCTTCTTGTCTGTATACAGCGCACTACTGATGTTACTACTAAGGAAGCAGGTGTTGTCTCCCATGGTCGCACTCTCTGGACCTATTCCAACACCCGTTGCAGGGTATTCGGGATGGATACTAGTGTGCTAGCGCCAACACCTTCTCCCTGGTACAGTATTGATAGTCTTGGAGAAAACTCACTCTTCCTTGGACAAAACTATCCAATGATGGTGAAAGGTGATCGAGCTGTTGTTGTCACAACGTTACTACTATTAATGAGAAGCAATTGTATCTATACCTCGGACATTTTGGTGGTTCCCTACCCTGATCGTGATATAGTAGGCCGCTTCAGCCTGGATGATCAGTCCTACGACGGTCTCGAGATTGACAGTAGCTGGCCCTTCGCAGAGAATCGCTTCTGGTTCAAAGCAAGCGTTTCCAACGCCGACAAGTCCTTGAGCTAAAGTTCATTTCATTGCTTGTTTTTTTGTTGTGTGATGAAAACTTTAGTAATTATAATGTATCCTCGTTGTCGTTGTGGGTTGATGACCTGTTGTATGTAATAAAATGATATGACTGTGATAAACTTACTAAATTTATGAATTGCTTTCGAGTCGCTTCTCTGAGTGCGTGCTGCGACGAGGCAAAAAAATATTTTCCGAATACACAATTGTACATGCATTGCAACAGGTTATCGTAAGAGGCCAATCAACAATAGTACACTATTTGTAGTAGCTTCACATGCTTCGTGCATCGGGCGGGTGTTTTTACTGTAGCTGTGAATCCCATCATCCTAGGTCCTCGGATGAGTCCAATAGAAATTGCATTCTGATGTTTGGGTTCAAACTTTCAAAACTGTTGCACTATCCCTATGTCTATGTATACATAATACAATAAGTTTTAAACTTGAGACCAGCCACTCGCCCTCACAAATAACTCTTTTTAACCTAGCACAGACTCCAGGAAAGTTGGCCATAGTGTGAGGTGGGCATATGTTAATGTGTTCGTTGTACGTAACCAGCACCTCGAATCCTCGATACTATAGTATATAGTAGGGTGGCATGGACCAAAACAAGCATTCACGTCCAGGAGTACGACACACGCCACTAGCATGACTTCCATCTGACACCATATTTCTTGGAGTCCGTGCTACAGCTATCTCTTCAACCTCGTCGTTTCTCTAACTCAGCCATCATGCGGTGGCGAGGTGGGGGTTTGCAGATAATCGTTTTCCTCAACTGCGGTCCCACTTGTAAGGCCAACTCCAACGCACGACCCCAAACGGACCTCCGTTTTGCCCGAATTATGTCGGTTTGGGTAGGGCAATGGGGTCATGTTCGGGCCATTTCTCGGATGCGGTGGTCGTGCGCCCAACGCACGGACGCATCCCGGCCACATACATTTTTCTTTGCAAACACGTATCTTTTTTCATCATCGATTTTTGCTACATGGAAATACATCACCAAAATTTGACTAGAAAAGAAAGACCAAAGAAAACAAGAACCACAAGAATACATTTTAGAAGATATCCAACTTCCATAACTACTCTTGTAAGTTGGATTAGTGCCTTCTTGATGAATTCATTGTTCATCTGCGGAGGCTCGATCTTGCATGCTTCTTACTTCTTCGAGTTTAAAGAAGTAGACGTTGCTTCCTCACATATAGTCTCATGTCTAGCCTCTATTCTATCAACAAGTGCACTAGTCTCATCTCTAGCCTCTATGCTAGAGAAAAGTGCTAGAACATCTACTAAATAGTGCTCTATCAATATAACGATGTACTCTTCTTCCCAATACCAAAACTTGCATCCATTCTACACAATAAATTTTTTAAGTTAGCACAACTAGTCTAATCCGAGAGCACAACTGAAGACTTGGTCAAGTTCTTCCTCCTTCTACTAACACGTGGGACATCCAGCATCCAGGTCTTTTCATGCAAGAAAATGGAGTGGGAGTTGAAGCCACGTGATGTGCATCTTGGGTTAAACTGTAAATAGAATCTTACTACTCTTGAGTAACTCCAAAAGCAGCCATTGAAGATCTTTATTGGATTTGTTTTTCATCACCAGCATGTCGAAGTGAAAGATGTGCAGGTTCAATGGGTCCTCTTGTGTTTTCACTAGCATGTGGGACCGCTATGAGCAAAAAGACGATGGGCTCCGTGCGTCTACTGGCTGGCTGAGAAGAGAGATAGAAGAGGGCTGAGCACGGACTCCAGGAAATTTGTTCTACGTAACCAGCATCTCGATATAGGCTTGATATAGTGGGGTGGCATGGGCAATAACTAGCATTCACGTCTAGCAGTACGGCACACGCCACCCACACGAGTCCCATCCGGCACCAATTTTCTTGGAGTCTGTGCTACAACAATCTCTTCTCCCTCCTGTTCTCTCAGCCATCGTGCGGTGGGCGGTGTGGGGGTTTGTCGATAGTCGGTTTGCTCAACTGCGGTCCCACTTGTAAGTGAAAATGCAACACAGCACACATCCCCCCTTGAGCGGCGTGCCAGACCAACCGTGTGTGGGTGCGATGTGAACACGGCAGGCTTTTCCTTTTGAACTTGTAACATGTAAAATTTGGTTCTGCTCCATGGCGCGACCGATAGATAGAAATAACGATTTTCCCTAGAGTAATGAGAAGTTTGGTTCTAGCGCGGTTCATGCATGGAGTACGTATGAAAATTATGAAGTTGATGTGAAAGGTAAGATAATTACTAGTAGTACCATATACCACTACATGGATTTGATGGAAAGATAAAGATACATACAGATCCATCAATGACATCCTCACGCCCTAGTGCGGCTGGTCACCAACCAACGTGTGAGGAGCAGCGGCGTTGGCGGCGAGCTCAACGTTCTACTGAACAATGCCGTCCAAGGTTGCCCTGCGGTCCAAGAAGGCCAGCATCCTATCGTCCTCCTCTTGCATGTAGTAGTCCTTGTGGACGATTTGCGCGTAGACGTGGGTGATTATGTCGATGGTGTCTTGCTGCACCAGGCGCTGCACGGCGAGCGCGACCTCGATGTGGACATTCTCCGGCGCGACAGCGGCCAGTCGCAGGGCCACCAGTGCATCGAAGAGGTTGTCACCATAGAGGCCGTTGAGGGTGGCAGGCATCGCGGAGCCTGGGCGCATGGCCTGGAAGCGTACGTCAAGGTCGTCCGCGAGGTTCTTGACGATGGTGAACTTGTCGAGGAAGCCGACGAAGACCTCGTCGAATAAGGAGACAAAGTTGACGTCCAAGCGGCCCCTCGACTTGGCGGCCTCAAGCACTACCTGGAGACGTTCCTCAGTGTCGGGCCGCAGGCCTGCATCGTGGACCATCTGGCACAGCCGGCTAATGCTCGCGCTCATCGCCTCCATGGATCTAGCTTCTTGTCAACTGATCTTGCGATTGGAGTGATTACTCTTGCCCTTGCTTAGGGTGTGTGGGTGCGTAGGATTTGTACTAGACTGGACTGGCGGGGAGCCTTTATATGAGAAGTGCAGACTGCCTTGAATTCACGTGCGTGTTGGCCATCTACTCCTCAGCCCTCTACTGCATCTACCTTTGGATGTATGACAGGTGGGCCAGCCACCCGTTGGGCCCACGTGTCATACACCCAAAGGCAGGTGCAGTAAGTCAATGAAGTTGCGTCCCCCTCCGTGCCGGTGCATACTCATCTCACCGTACCTCTAGTTGGGGCCAAACGAGAGAACTTTGATGTTTACTGGTTTATTGGTCCCCTTTGCATTTTGCGCCAAGTTTTGACCTTTGATTTAACTAATAAAACGTTAATGCATGTAACCAAAAATGTTGTGTAAGTCACCTTACGAAACCAAATAATCCCAAAACACTTAGGCACGGTACATTAACTCCCTTCTCGTTTCTTATTTCGTGACATATCAACCAATGGGAGATGTGGGTCGTGCATGCTTTTAATGACTTGAGACTACCAAACATGACATGCAGTGGTTAGTTCATTGCATGTGATCCTATTAATTAGGAAAAATACATTAAGTTCTCTTGCCGATCGGAATAAAACAATACACCATGTATTTATTTACAGAGGGAGTAGTACATTTTTTGTGACATGCATTACTAGATATTACTAGTCAAATACTAAATCCAGATGGACGTGGTAGTACTACTAAATTCAGACGGTAGTGCTAGTACTAGTAGTAGTACTACCAATGTAGTTGCACTGTACTACCCGTTGGTCAAATTATTACGTGTTGCTCCTCACAGTGAAGTGACAAGACCTTGCGCCGGAGATGACACCCGAGTATAGGCGCTGTGTTCGGCATACCATAGTCAGCCTCACCGTCTACAGTCACTATCATCATGGCCGTAGAGCTAGCCTGCTTACAACTAGCCATTTTTGACATAATTTCCCGTGCGTGGATGCCCGTTCATTGCACGGAACACCAAAGACTGGGGGTAGAGGGCACCGGCAGCGGTCGTCACACCAGATTGTTTCATGGCCTTCTAGATGTGGTGGGGAGGAGATAAGGCTGATTGTGAGAGACAAGGAGTTGTTTGTAAATAGGGAACAAGTGCGGGCATATTTTTGCAAAACTGGAGAAGTTTGGTTTGTATGTGTCAGATCTAGATTCGACGACTATTGCTGAAAGATGGCAGGCACACCATCATCACCAACTCAGGACCTCTTTGATTCGCAGGATTTTGAAAACGCAGGAATAGGACACAGTAGTATTACAAGTTTCAAACTGATATTACAAATGTTAGGAGTAATGTTGCACCTACGAAGAGGGAATTATTAGGAAGTTTACATAAGAACTTTTGTTACTTTAGGTGTATGCAGCATTATCGTACAAACTAAAATCTACCGCCCTGACAAGTCACTAATGGGCAAATAAATTTTCGAGTCTCTGGCCACTTGATGTTTCAAAAACAAATTCAGCTTCTGCGGAGACTTTGTCATTTAGGCTTAGACGCTTGCGGTGATCAGCACGCCATTCATTGTTACGCCAGAGAACGCCAAACCTCATTACCTTGAGCACACTTGCCTCCAGAACAAAGAACCTGGCCAATTTAATCTCAGATGTGCTGCCTCGGCAGTCGATCAAATCAATTTCTGTAAGATGGAGATCAAGGCATTCGATGAGATTGTTATAGTGCAGCACATTTTCCACTTTCACGTCTTTTTTTATCTGCAAAAGAAGAGAACATATTAGAGCAGATAGCTATATAAGATTGCCGTGTCATCAAGAGGTACCAATATCATTCTCTCATACGATAGGGTTGGCTGGCTAGTGATATTTTTTCACTCTCTCTTTCCTCTCATTTACCTAGGAGAACGTGAAGAGCTTGGGCATTTGTTGCCTTCCACTATGTAGCTGATGCCTTATTTCTCAAAAGTATGCCACATAATATGCATCGATGTCAAATCAAAAAAAATTGGCACCTCTCTCGCGATGTGAGAGAGTTGGCACCGCTGTGCACACAGACCTACATGTATAAACAAATCAATCAAACCAACTACACCAGCCTCTCACTCTCCCAAACAAGTGTTTTTATTGCCTAAGTCTCTCTCTTTCCCACGCAAGTGTTTTTTCATTGCGTGAGTTAATTTGTCACCGGAGCAAAGTAGGTGAAACAGATTGGGGCACCAGGTGAGCAATGGAGGGGCATGGACACCAAATGCATCACAAGTGAGTTTGGCACATGTTTTGGCCTACATAGTGGAGGGTCTGCTAGGTGTGCGTGAGTGCGTCCTTCTGTGCATGCCGCTGCGTAGTGGTGAATTGTGCGCGAGTACGTCCTTCACGTGGAAGAAGTGTGTCCTCAATGCACCCTCAATTTACTAGCGTGCGGGGTGCTACCCCGAGTCATTTCAACTATGTTTACTTCACCGCGTGTCAGATGGGCCTCTAGTTTACTTATTTTCACCCACTGCCACATGGGCCAGCACATGAAGATAGAGAACATGAGCTGACAAGGCAGCATGTGGACTGGTTGACTGGTCAACTAAACAATATACAGAGTTGTATGCTGACACAGTGAGCTTATAATCCGTTGGTATAGAGAGTTCGAGTGAGAGGGGAGGCCCATGAGAAATAGCAGAGAGAGAGAAAGAGCTACTCCCTTCGTTCGATAATGTAGTGCCAACATTTTTTTAAAGTCAAACTTTTGAAACTTTGACCAAGTTTATAAAGAAATTACTTATATCTACAATACCAAAGATAAATGATAGTATTAAGTAAGTACATGTTGTGATGAATCTAATGATCGTTCCAGATGTAAATGTTTTTCTCCACATATACCTGGCCAAACTTTTCCGAGGTTTGACTTTTCAAAACATCCATATGCTTATGGACGTGAGAGAGTCCCTAACTAGAGAGAGAGAGAGAGTGAAATAGAAAGAGCGAGTGAAGAAAGTGTGTGTGCGTGTGTGAAAGAGACATGGACAACACGCGATAAAACTAGACAAAAAGCGTGTGTGTCTTATGCAAACATATCATACATGCATCTTCGACAACGGAAGCAAGGTGAGGAGATATTGTGTGGTTGTTTCAACCGAGAGAGAAAGACCCCTACCACGTGGCCAAGAGGGGTCTGACAAACAAGGGAGAGAGGTCGAGAGAGACGTACGGAGAAAATGCAGACATGGGGAGGAGAGAGTGTATGTTTGTCATAGAGAGATCCCCTAGAGATCGTGATGGGACTACATGGGTGGGAGATCGAGTGACAAGGTGTGTGCGCAATAGAAGATACCCCGAGAGATATCGAGATAGACGTATGGATGGAAGGAGACAATACGTGTGTTCCTGATGGCTAGTGAGAGATAATCATGCTTAGGTGGGAGTGCTTGCGCCTATGATGGAGTGAGGGATTATGGTACTTAGGGGGGTGCATGTCACATAGAGAGAGAACAAGGGCGGATAGTGTTGGATGGGTCTATATGTAGCGTGAGCGAGACATGTGTATGTGTGAACCACGGAGATATAAAGTTTGAGAGAGATAGAGGAGCCTCGATAAGGCTGAGTGGTGCGTCAGATAGCTGAGAGGGGGAAAGAGATATTCCATCCGCTCGATAATGCACTGCATGTAAATTTTTTAGAAGTCAAACTTTGGAAACTTTGATGAGGTTTACGCAAATGTTATTTATATCTACAATACCAAAGATACATCATAAGAAACTACATCTCATGGTGAATATAATGGTATATGTTTGTCGTTCTAGATGTAAATGTTTTTCTCCACGTACATGGTCAAACTTTGTGATGTTTGACTTTTCAATAAATCTATATGCTATGGACCGAAGAGAGTGCCTAAGTCGAGAGAGATCAAGTGTGTGTGAAGGAGAATGAGTGAGTGTGAAAAAAGAGTATGTGTGCGAAAGAGAAAGTGACAACAAACGATAAATTAGAGAGAGAGTGTGTGTGTTTTTTCGTTTCTTATGCAAACATATCACGCATGCATCTTCGACATAGAAAAGCAAGGTGAGGAGATACACGAAGATAGCTAGTGCGTGATTGTTTGCAATGGAGAGAGATAGCCCTATAGCACATGTCCAATAGAGGTCTGGCCAACAAGGAACAAAGGTCGAGAGGGACACATGGAGAACATGGACGCATGGGGAGGGAGAGAGGGTGTGTTTGTGATAGAGAGATCCCCTCGAGATTGTGAAGGGACTATATGGGTGGGAGATCGAGGGAGGTGCGTGCGTGATAGAAAGATGCCCCGAGAGAAATCGAGATAGACCATGCACATGTTTGTGATGGAGACTAAGATTAGCTAGTCATATACATATAGGGGGACTGCGTGTGCCTACAATTGAGTGAGCGACCATCATACTTGGCTAGCTAGGAATGAGATTGTGTGTGTATGCGTGTGAGATGGAGAGGGAACGAGGCAGAGAGATAGAGATTTAGATGGGTCTATCGAGTGCAAGTGAGATATGCATGTGTATGTGTGACCCAGGAAGATGAAGAGTTAGAGAGAGAGAGAGAGAGAGAGAGCAGGAGTCCGGGAGAGGGGGAGGTCGCGTTTTATGCATCAAAGACTGATATAAACCATGTTTCAGTATAAACTTGCATTCAAATATTTAAATTGTAGAACATTTTGTCTGAAATCCACACATGAACGGAGATATGCATATATCAAACAAGTTCATTAATTTGACTTTCAACATGTTCATGGAGTACTATAATACTGTACAGCATGCTACTCAATTGAGGTGTTCAATTTTGGATTTAGTTCACTATTTTAACCTCGTGAACGAGCTATTTCATTGAATCGAGATATTTCATTTTGGGTTTGATTCCTGTTTTTGAGTGGGTCAACTATTTGGCATACAGTAAATCGCTAGCAACGAGCATGTAAAAACACATTACTCCCGAGCATCATCTCTCCATCTAAAAAAGAAGTGGCAAGCTAATATTTCAAAATTTGATTCGAATCGACTTGGTAAGGTAGACGTGGATGCTCGTTGTCTAAAATTTGAATGAACCGTTGAACACCCTCTGCTCGGTGGAATTCGCCCGAGCAAATAAATGGGAGACGCGAAATTACCGGCCTATGTGGGACACGCATCAATTGGCCCATTGTACATCGAGGGTAGGTTCGTAACTTCATCCAAGCGTGCCTTCTCCTCGTCCGAAATGACATGTGCCGAATAATTCATAAACCATGGTCGGCAAAACACCCTCTCCTCACCCAAAATAGCTCATGCCCACTATTTCAAAACACGCTCTCCTCGCCGAAAATCGCTCGCGCCCACTATATTTCAAAACACGCCCTCCTCGCCCGAAATCGATGGCGCCCACAATTTGGGGAGAAGAAAAGTTAGTCTACTATCCCCGACCCTCAGTACACAAACCCAAGCCGAGAAGCCTAAAGGAAGGGGTAGAACTATAACCTCCCCCCCACACACACACACACATTTCAGACAAATGCGTCCGTAAGACATGGTTCCACTCCACTCCCATCCCAATTCCCTCCCCATTCATACCTCGTGGGCGCCAAATCACCTTCTCCCCGGAAGCTCCCTTCTCCCGAGCCGCGAAACCTCAGCCCCTCCTCCATGGCGCCCCCACCGCACCAAATTCACAGTCGCCATCCTCCCTAATGCCGAAGACGCTGTCCATTTGCCATCGTGCACTAGGCCGTGTGCCTCTTACTCCGTGCTGCTAGAGTTGCCTCGGCGACGGCCGCATGAACCATACCGGAGTCGATTCACCCCTGTCGTTGTTCATGGTGTCGGAGCGGCTTCAACTTCGGATCCATCCAGAGCCCCGGCGCTCCTTCCCTGTAGCCGTCGACCGCCGCGACATCTCTGCTTCCCTACCACCGGTCACCACTGCAACCATGTTGGCATCACCAACTCAGCAGCTGGAGCTGCCTACTTCACCGTGCCGCCAGATAGGTCGCACCCTCATCTCAAATCACTTTATTTAGGCACCGGTTGTTTGAATTTTTATTCTGCGCCAATCGATTCCCAATGGGAAGCAGCACCCCTCGAGGCGGCAGAGCTCCTTGGCTGTCGGTTGGCTGGTGTCTAACGTAAGGGTGCAGGGGCGCAAGTTTGCCACGGAAACAGCGCTTAGATGGCTATCTTAGAGTTGCGTGGGTTGAAGGTACTGCCGCCGCCGGATCTGGATGACGGTGAGTCTTTGCGGATTGGCCCGGGGGCGGCGCAACCACGGCATTGCTGTGGGGCGGGGAGCGGGGTTTTGGTTGGGTCCACGGACAGCAGAGGCAGACTACTCTGCCATTGGTCTCTAGCTCCTCGGGGAAGATTCTGAACAGTGTCAGCTGGGAGGCACAAGACGGCCATCAAGCCACCTGGCGTAGATCGGACAATACCAAAATAAAATAAAATCGTGTGACCCCAATTTAGTCTTCAGTCAACAGGCGTGTGACCACTCTCGTACCTTGCTGTTGATCTCTTAGGGTATTTCTTTAGATCAAAGAGATGTGTCGTTCTTAACATTATGTGTTTTCTGTATCCTCGGCCACACAGTCTTCCGACCCACCGCAGCTTCTCCAACAAGGGAAGCATACAGCAGCAGGGAGCTATAGTCCCCAGTCAACAGTTCCCTGCATCGAATGCGTGTGCCCGACTTGGACAGCCACAACAACTGCAGGGCCATCAACAAGTCAATACATGATGCTCACACCTATGGACGGCGGCCAGATCGGTTGTACCCGCATCTTACTTGTGTGCAACATTTATGGCTTTGTTATTCATCTAAGCATGGAAAATAGATTATCACATTTCACTGTATATTCATGCTGATCTCTTACGGGTCTTGTTCAGGAGTTGACGTTGTTCCATAGTTCAGCTAAGAGACTTGTTCTTTAGGTAACGTTGTTCCATAGTTATCATCCATCAGCAAATGCTACCCCATAGGCTAGTGTTTATAGTATTATAGCACTTCTAGTATTACCTATTTTGTTCTTTAATTCTTTTGTGTGCCATCTAGTTAATCTCAAGTACAAACGATACATATTCTGCAGCTTTCATTTGTGTTCTCCCTTTAGTTTTTTAGACCTGTTGCTGCTAGTTAACCCCAGTCCTACTATTTATGTCGTCTCCTAAAAGCACTCATTACATAAATCTAACTACTAGTTGTCTTCCATGCATGTCAGATATAATTGCACACACTGATTTATGCACAAGAACGTCATGGAGCAATGTAACGGCCAACAAACTTGACGTCAATAATACCCAATATGATGGAACATGTAAAGGTAGTTCTTCACAAGACTTGCTGAAAGATGATGAATCCTATTCACCACACGAGGTACTTGCTCTTACTTGGCCCTTGATATGGGTACAACATGCATATAATGTCCTGGAGTGCATCTACTCTGTCACAATGCCCTGTGCTTAGCCTGCTGATCATGCATGTAAATATGGCATGCCTTCCTGTTTTTTAGTACCTATTCCATTCATGATAACATGTTTTCAAATTCAAGTACTGTCATTCTACTCTATCACAATGCCATCTGCTTAGTTTGGATATCATGCTTCTGAATATCTTATGCATTGTTATTCATCAGTATGTACATCATTTGTCTACCATACCATGTTCTTTTTTTACATTGAAGTGTTGTTCTAGTTGTCTCTTGCAATGCCATCTTAGTTTCCTAATCATACACGCATATGTTGCCTTAGTGTTTTTCTGTATGTATTCCGCTAGCATACAGTTTTACATTCAAGTAGTGTTTTTTACACTGTTGTCCTGTCGTATCCCTAGCTCATACATCATACTCCCTCTGTCCGGATTATATGTCGCAAAATGGCTGGATTTATCTAGAACTGAAATACGCATAGACCCATCCATTTATTTCTGGATGGAGGGAATACATGTCAATATGTCATGCCTTTCTATTCTTCAGTACCTATTCCATCTCTGTTGTAGCATGTTTTATAATTGAAGCACCATTCTTCTCTATAAGGCATGCAAGGGGAAGACGACTATGTTAGAATCTGAAGGGTTACAAACCAGGTCTTTGCAAAATATCCAAACGCCAGGAGATAATAAACCAACTCCAGTTTTCATAGATACTGCTCTAGCACAGAGAAACCCAACTCCCACTGATAATAAGCAAATTCCAGTGGCCAAAGAACTAGTCCGCTCCAGTCTAGCAAAAGAATGTCAACTCCATTCTAAGAAGCGTGTGCATATCCTCGCATCATGAAATTTTATAGCATTCTGATCATATTTTCTACATGTATCTTACCCATCTCTCTTTTAGAAAATAAGGTTAAACGATAGAAGACTTCCTCCATTGGGATTGTATTCGAGGAAAATATCTTGCGGGAATTCTCTGTGCTTCAATGCTGATGTAAGTACCTGTTGTATATCACTATATTTTTACATCAGCATGTATTTTGTTAATCAGTGTGAATCCAACCTTTATCTGAGCTAAAATTAGTTGTAGCAAAATGTTAAAGGTGCCAATGTTGATTTTTGTAAGGAAAATTGCCTGGTAGTTTTGCATACTGAGCTGCATGAGTGTACTATCTCATATCATGCACATTACTGAATTGTAGTGCTGCTCTGGTTACCCATTCATTCATTGTGTCAATGTTGCTTTCGTATTACCTTACTTGGCTAATGATAGTTGTGCCATATTATGTTAATTTGGTGTAGGCTAGTTGCCCAAACGTTTGTTGTGTCAATGTTGCTTTCCTATTATCTGACTTGGCCAATGATAGCAATGCTAGTGTGTGAATTTGGTGCAGGCTACTGAAGATAAGAAGACAAACTCTGAAAACAGCAAGGCAACTCCATTGTTTCTTTCCAATAAATCTAGGCCGGGTAATATGGCAATAACTCATGATTAATCTGTTCGGTTCCCCTCCTAATTTATGTTATGATGCAGTGGTCGAGACGCTCTCCACTATCAATAATACAAGTCTACCAAAATCGCCATCTGAATCTATTCAGTTTCCTCTGTCTCAAATGCAGCGGAAAAAATGTATGTTTGTGAACAAATTAATGGCTGAAGCAATGATGGAAATGGTGGAGGAATCAGAGGTGCACATTCATGTGCAACAACAACTAATCAATGTTTTTAGAGACAATGTAGCAAAGTAGCAAGAACTTGCCCACATGCTTATGGGCGTCATCCGCCCTGAGGTTGCAGATTGTGACGTTGTAGATCATTAGGTTCTGTTCATTTATTTGCACTGGCATCAATCTTTGATTGCCAAGTGGATGTAATTTCCTGTAATATATGATGGATGTGCAACATTTTTCCTTGTATGTCGTACATTTGCTTGATCAGTTTTGGTCATGTGCATAATTGCTCGTCGTAGTGGGCTCAAATTATCTAATTTGGCCTAAAGACATGTATGAATTTTAGTGGGCCCATTAAGTTAATGGGCCGTTACCAGGCCGAAAGTTAATGGTCTTTGTTTGCTTATTTTGATGAATCTATGAGTAGTATCGGAAGGTATGAACCATAGATAAGTTGGAATACAGTAGGTTTAACACCAATATAAATAAAGAATGAGTTCATTACAGTACCTAACTGGTGGTTTGTTTTCTTGTACTAACGGAGCTTACGAGGTTTGTTTTGAGTTTCGTGTTATGAAGTTTTCAAGTTTTGGGTAAAGATTCGATGGACTATGGAATAAGGAGTGGCAAGAGCCTAAGATTGGCGATGCCAAAGGCACCCCAAGGTAATATTCAAGGACAACCAAGAGCCTAAGCTTGGGGATGCCCCAGAAGGCATCCCCTCTTTTGTCTTCATTCATCGGTAACTTTACTTGGAGCTATATTTTTATTTACCACATGATATGTGTTTTGCTTGGAGCGTCATTTTCTTTTGTTAGTATTTTCTTGCTGTTATTTATAATAATGTTTTGCATCTATATTTCCAATAAAAATGTCAAGGATAGCCTTTACCATGCTTATTTTGCAAGTATACATGTTGCTGTTTGAAAACAGAAAGTTTACCGCTGTTGCAAAAATTCCCTAGAAAAGTAAGAGAGTGATATAATGTTGAATATTTTTGCATAATGAGCTCTGATAAATCTTTTACAGCATAGTATTTTTCTTATAATTTTTGGAGTTAGGGAAGTATGATGAATCTTGCATTCTTTACAGACTATACTGTTTTGGCAGATTGCTGTTATGTTTGCATTGTTTGCATATGTTTGCGTGTTTAATGATTCTATTTGAGGATAGGAGTATTAAATATGGAGAGATATTTAATATTAAATGTTGAATAATAAAGTTAGTAATTTGTTACAGTAGAAAAACATAAGGTTTTTGCATTGTTTTATACTAACTTATCTCATGAGTTCTTGTTGAGTTTGGTGTGAATGAAGCTTTCGAGATTTAGGAAACCGTGATATGAAAGGAATTAAGGAGACACAAAAGCTCAAGCTTGGGGATTCCCAAGGCACCCCAATATAATATTTCAAGAAGTCTCAAGCATCTAAGCTTGAAGATGCCCTGTTAGGCATCCCACCTTTCTTCTTCAACAACTATCGGTTAGTATCGGTTGAACCTAAGTTTTTGCTTCTTCACATGAGTTGTGCTATCCTTGCAATGTCATCTTATTTTGTTTTGCTTGCTGTTTGAATAAAATACCAAGATTTGAAATTATTTATTGAGAGAGGGTCTTCATATAGTCACATAATTATTTATCTACTCATTGATCTTCACTTATATCTTTTTGGAGTAGTTTGTCATTTACTCGTGTGCTTCACTTATATCCTATGAGTAAATGGTTGAATGAGTTGAATGTCACAAATCTGAAATTATATATGTTTCATTTGCTTATCCCTTGGGGAGTAATGACTTCACATCTAATAGGTAGAGGTTGTAAATTTATTGGAGGTTAGCAAGCATTGTATTGGTCATTTGAACAATTCATGAAAGAATATTGAAGGAAGAGAGATTTCACATATAAATATACTATTTTAGACATCTTTTATAATTGTGAGCACTCATTAAGTATGACATGCTAAAGAGTTGATGTTGGACAAGGAAGACAACATAATGGGTTATGTTTTCTCACATCTCAGTTAAAGTATAGTGTCATGGATCATTCAAACATGTTGAGCTTGCCTTTCTCCCTTTGCAAGCCTAAATATCTGTCCTAAGCGGGAATACTGCTTGTGCATCCAAATTCCTTAAACCTGGTTTCTTCCATGAGTGTCCACCATACCTACCTATATGCGGTATTTACCTGCCGTTCCAAGTAAATTTGCATGTGCCAAACTCTAAACCTTCAAATTATAATCTGTTTTGTATGCCCGAATTGCTCATGTAGCAACTAGGGGCTGTTAGTGTCTTCCATGCTAGGTGGGTTATTCTCAAGATGAGTGGACTTCGCTCATCATTCACTAGAAAATGGTTGATAACCAGGATTGCCCAGTCCCATGATCAAAAACATCAAAATCAAATCAAAAATAATTGCAAACAAAACTCCCCTAGGTTTGATGTTAGTTGGATGCACCCGGTGTTTCGAGGATGCCATGGATTGATGATTGTTGGTAGAGGGGGAGTAAAAACTTTTACCATTCTGTTTGGGAACCGCCTATAATGTATGTAGTATGGAAGATATTGGGAACTCCTGGTTGTTATGTTGACAATGAGATCATAACTCTCAAAATTATTTATCTCTATTTCATAATCGAGCTCTGGCACCTCTGCAAATCTCTGCTTCCCTCTACTTTATGTCTTTTACTTTATGCGAGAGTCAAGGTGATCTTCACCTTTCCCTTTTTCATTTTATCCTTTGGCAAGCACTTTGTGTTGGGGTGATCCTGATATATATATCCAATTGAATGTAAATTAGCATGAACTATTATTGTTGACATCACCCAAAGGTGAATACGTTGGGAGGCAACACTATAAGCCCCTATCTTTCTATGTGTTCAATTAAAACTTTGGACCCATTAGTATTGCGTGAGTGTTAGCAATTGTAGAAGCCTATATGATAGTTGAGTATGTGAAGTTTGCTAAATCAAATCTCTGACATAGACCCTTCCTGAAAATAAGATGAATTGCAATTGTTTGATGACTGAGAACATAGTTTGCTAGTTTTCAAGAAAGTTTATGGTCTATGCTTTAACATGTGAATAGTTTGTTATTTGATCATGAGAAGTTTTATGAGATGAACTATTGTTATGACATATAAATATGCTAGAAAAGGTGATTGAAATTATCATTGATCAAACTTATGCACCTTCTAGCATTCACACTTCATAAATTCTTTCTTTATCATTTACCTACTCGAGGACGAGCAGGAATTAAGCTTGGGGATGCTGATACGTCTCCAACGTATCTATAATTTATGAAGCATTCATGCTACTTTATTATCTGTTTTGAATGATTATGGGCTTTATTATACACTTTTATATTACTTTTGGGACTAACCTACTAACCTGAGGCCCAGCCCATATTGTTGTTTTATTGCATGTTTCAGTATTTCGAAGAAAAGGAATATCAAACGGAGTCCAAACGGAATGAAACCTTCGGGAGCGTGATTTTTGGAAAGATTATGATCCGGGAGACTTGGAGTTCACGTCAGAAGATCCTCGAGGAAGCCACGAGGGTGGGGGTCTCCCCCCCCCCACCTACTAGGCGCGCCCCCTGTCTCGTGTGCCCCTCAAGCACCCCCCCGACCGACTTCCTTCGCCTATATAACCCCATATACCCTAAAAACATCCACAGAGAAGATAGATCGGGAGTTCCGCCGCCACAAGCCTCTGTAGCCACCAAAAGTCAATCAGGACCCTGTTCCGGCACCCTGCCGGAGGGGGGGGTCCTTCACCGGTCGCCATCTTCATCATCCGGGCGGTCTCCATGACGAGGAGGGAGTAGTTCACCCTTGAGGCTGAGGGTATGTACCAGTAGCTATGTGTTTGATCTCTCTCTCTATCTCTATCTCTCATGTTCTCTCTTGTGTTCCCTCTATGGCACGATCTTGATGTATCGCGAGCTTTGCTATTATAGTTAGATCTTATGATGTTTCTCCCCCTCTACTCTCTTGTAATGGAATGAGTTTTCCCTTTGAAGTTATCTTATCGATTGAGTCTTTAAGGATTTGAGAACACTTGATGTATGTCTTGCCATGCTTATCTGTGGTGACAATGGGATATTCACGTGTTCCACTTGATGTATGTTTTGGTGATCAACCTGCGGGTTCCGCCCATGAACCTATGCATCGGGGTTGGCACACGTTTTCGTCTTGACTCTCCGGTAGAAACTTTGGGGCACTCTTTGAAGTACTTTGTGTTGGTTGAATAGATGAATCTGAGATTGTTTGATGCATATCGTATAGTCATGCCCACGGATACTTGAGGTGACAATGGAGTATCTAGGTGACATTAGGGTTTTGGTTGATTTGTGTCTTAAGGTGTTATTCTAGTACGAACTCTTGAATAGATTGATCCGAAAGAATAACTTTGAGGTGGTTTCGTACCCTACCATAATCTCTTTGTTTGTTCTCCGCTATTAGTGGCTTTGGAGTGCCTCTTTGTTGCATGTTGAGGGATTGTTATATGATCTATCTATGTTATTATTGTTCAGAGAACTTGCACTAGTGAAAGTATGAACCTTAGGCCTTGTTTCCTACCATTGCAATACCGTTTACGCTCACTTTTATCACTTGTTACCTTGATGTTTTTATAATTTCAGATTACAAATACCTTTATCTACTATCCATATTGCACTTGTATCACCATCTCTTCGCCGAACTAGTGCACCTATACAATTTACCATTGTATTGGGTGTGTTGGGGACACAAGAGACTCTTTGTTATTTGGTTGTAGGGTTGTTAGAGAGAGACCATCTTCATCCTACGCCTCCTACGGATTGATAAACCTTAGGTCATCCACTTGAGGGAAATTTGCTACTGTCCTACAAACCTGTGCACTTGCAGGCCCAACAATGTCTACAAGAAGAAGTTTGTGTAGTAGACATCATTGACCTACTGTGACAAACTGTGACAAACATGTATCATCACGGAAGTGTTATTTTTTGTAGTGCAAGCCCATGGCACAATCACATAGTTGAAACTAGGAAGAACTTCATAATATAATAGATAGAAAACTTAATAATAGAACTTAATAAAAGGGCCAACAAGCCCATAGCATCTCCAACATAGTCCAATTACAACTTAACACAACATAGACTCAAAATAAGAAAAATAGATAGAGGGTTTAGAACCCTAGACGCCGCCTTCTCCACCTCGCTCCTCCAGCGGGCGCCCTTCACTACTCCTCCGAGGCGTTGTCGATGGGGTACGGAAGAGTGTGCATGCCCGATGCTGTGGGGAAGATGTTGGTGTACTCCGTGAACATGTTGTGGGTGGTGAAAGCGATGAACTTGCAGCCACACCAAAACACCTGGCCGAGGAGGTAGAAGGCATGGAATGTGTTGGTGAAGTGGGCAAGGAGAGCAACCACCACCCCATTTTGGATGAGCTCCTCGACATGGAACATCCTTGGAGATCCCCATGGGAGGTGGTGGTAGCCGGACGCGAGGAAGAACTCGGTGAAGTTCCTTGCAGTCCTCCACGTTGATATCACCCACACACGTAGTGTGCGCTCAACGTACATGCCAGGAGGGTAGAGCCTCTCCGGCACGGTGGGTGGGAAGTGGTAGGTTAGTCCTGTGTACTGCATGGTTGAGGATGTGCTAGAAGAAGGAGAAGTGGTCGAAGAGCAAGAAGGGCAAATGGCAGAGAGGATGGGAGATGGATGAGGGATGGCAGAGGCAAAGGGTGGCTTAAATAGTTGTAGTGCTACATGTTATTTGGTCGTGGGAATAACGGGGTCAAATGTGAAGTAGCCCGTTTTCAAACCCACTGCAGCATCGCGAGTGTATACGCGTGGCAAACGGTGGTTTGAAAAGAAAAAGAAAAATAAGCTAATTGCACGTGTGCGAATCTGTGGTCATATATATATTATATGAACAAAAAGAGACAAATTCGGAATAGTTTGTTGCCATTTTGCATGATAAAAATAAATTTGTCCCTTAAAAATTTGGTCATTTTGCATTTGTATAAAACAAAAAGAACTAAATTTTCCTATGCAATGTCAATTGATTTCAAACGATGCAAAAAAACATAGCCAGCACGTTCACAAAAGACAGAGCAAACAATGCAAAAAAAATGACACGATTCGACGGCCCAACCAGAGCTTGGTTTCCTTTTGGGCCCAATAACAACGTCTTTTTGCGGAGTCAATGGTGGGCGAGCAGCCGAGCACAACCAATAGGATCGCCTCCCGTGGATCACCCCACGATCCAACGATGCGGACCGTCCTTGTGATCCAACGGCGCGGAGCCTGCATGCAGCGTTCCCACCTAATTCCTTCTAGAAGACCAGATCTGAGGGTTGTCGCTTGACGTGAGGGTATGACCAGACGACTGACATTGGGATCTAGGGTTAGGTGAAACCCCACGGGGTTTAGAGGGGTTTTGAGGTGGTCAACGGGGTTTCGAAGGCTTTGACTGAGCATAACGAATTTAGAAAAATCGACAAATATGAAACGTTCGTCATTCGTCGTTTTATAAGACAAACTAACGAGGAAAAATACTAAACTTGGTCTATGGTCATTTTCATGAAAAAAAACCTAGCTAGCACGATCGAGGTCAAATGAGCACCATTAATTTAAAAAAAATCAAAAATATATAAAACCCACGCACAATGTTGTCTTATGTGACATGTTACCAACCAAAAATCATAAACTTGGTCTATGGTCATTTTCATGAGAAAACCTTCACACATATGAGCTATCACGTACATGATTTCATAGAGTTCAAGGAGAGGAGGTAGGGTGACCTTCTGTTTTTGAAAAATTTAAAAATATCACCAAAGTTTTATTTCAAAGTGAATAAGAAGGATCTGAACTTAGTTTTCCATTTTCATATTTCAAACATGTTTTTAATAGTTTTTATATTAAAGAATATGTTTTCAAAAGAAAATGTAAAAATATGAAGATTAATTCAAAAAATAGTGAGACTTCAAATCTAGACTATGGAAAGTGAATATGTGTTAATAAAAAACATTTGGCTCATTTAGAGTAGGTCCAAAAAAACTTGATTACAAATGGGCTGTTTACCCTAGCCTGGGAGCTCATTTGGAAAACATTTCTCAAATTCAAATTTATTTGACCCGCTCTAAATCACTTCAATGTTTGCACACATGATCTCCTACACAAACATAGATAGTTTGCCAAGGTTTTATTTTTTTTGGATTTTCTTGAATTTATACTGTCCAGTCGAATGTCAGTTGAAAACATTGGATAATGAAATATGCTGGTGGGAAAAAGCCTGCATTTGATTTGATTAATAAACATCAGACAAATAATTAGGATAAAACTCCTTTATGATCAGTGAAAAAGCAGCATGTGTGATCAGTGAAGCAACACTGAAACAACATGTGTGATCAGTGAAGCAACACTGAAACAACATGTTTGATCATTGCAGCACCAAAAATCATAGTTCACAACATCTAAACATAACTAACCATACACCACAGGCAAATTTATGGATATACAAATATAGATAGCTACCAGATTACTAGCATCACCATAGATTCAGTTCAACAAACCATAACAAACCAGATTCAGTTCAACAAACCAAAAGTAAACCAACAGATAAAGATAAAGATTCAGTTCTCTCATCACATCATCACATCACGCCGGAGTCAGGGCCTTCGCGAGGGCGGCATGCTGCCCCCTAAACATGTAGTCCTCCCGGCGAATCGCTACATCCTCTACATGAGATAGAAGGTGATCGAAGCGGCCATCCCTTGGCTTCGGCTTGGTGGTGCAGTAGGGGCAGTGCCACTTCTTGGTCTTGCGGTTGTAGAAGGAAGCAACTCCCTTGGCCATGATCTTCACCACCTCCATGGCTGTGAAGTACGCGACGTTGCCCTTGTACACTTCTTCTCCAGAATCATACTGCACACATGAATGAGTTACATTAATACATTATAGATTCCTGGATACACCATATCAAAGGAACTAAATGAACAATCTAATTTTCAAGTAGGCTTACCTCATAATCTTCGTCATCACTTTCCTATGGATCATACGGGTCGTACTGGGCCTGCTTCCTCTTTCTACCCCCCCCCCCCAACCATCCTCCTCCTGAATATACAATTACATCCATCACTAGTAAATACAGAAGCCAATCGAAAATTTAGATATGCACACATGACACATTGATCATAGGGCTAATATACTCCCAATGTACTATGATCATTGTTTTGCATTTTGCATTGTCATGCACACAAATTGAACAACGGAGCTAATATAACTACATATTGTGGACAAATTTATATACTGATGAATGAAATAACTTCTTAATCAATGGATTCCATTTGGGCATATGACATTCAAAACCCCAATCTGAGTAGCATTCAAAAACAAATCTAATAGGGACCCAATCTAAGGCAACGAATCTGAGTACCTTTAAAACCCCAATATGTGAGCATTAAAAACAAATCTAATGAGCATACATCTGTGTAGCATTGAAGTACGGAGATCCCTAGCTCTCTTACAAATCTATCTAGCATTTTTGCAACGAATTTATCCAACAAACCCTAGTCCAAAAACCCCCATCCCCCCAATACATAAACCCCGGCCCATTCGTCAAACCAACTACTCTAACCATATGAAGTACCGTATGAATCACAATCTAACCAATGCAACTAGGGAGCAACTAACTCTACAAGCTAAGCAAGTGCAAATATCTGTTGCTCCATGGTAGGCGGCGCATCAGGGGTATCAGGATGGATTGCGCCGCTTGACACCGTCACCTTCTGCAGCGCTGGGGTGGAGCCTACCACATCCTTCTCCACAACCGCAATGGTTGCGAGTTTTCCCGCACCGCCGTGGACGCCGCCGACATCCGCGTTCACCGTGCCCTGCGGCTCCACCACATCTCCGGCCGCTGCGCCAGCGTCGACACGAGCTTCGGCCATCTGACAGATGGAGGCAATGAAGGTGAGGAAGAGGATGCGGTGGGGGAGAGCAAGACGGTGTGGTGGAGGCAGTGGAGGAGAGCGAGACGATGCCGGTGGGGGAGAGGAAGACGATGTGGCGGGGAGGGGATATGGTGGGAAATGGTAGGGGCGATGGAGGTGGTTGCCCCTCTTTATACGATGGGACGTTTCGGGCATGTCCATGGACACGTGCTACCCCATGACCGCGATCTTGCATGCGCCCACATATACGCGGCCGCACTCATCAGAGTTAACGGTCAAAGGTATTAACCCGACGGCAACGTCCGTTATAACCTATTCTGAGGGTTTTGGGTAAGGGAGTGGGGAAATGTGAGCAAAAGTTAATAGAGTGGGGATGAATGAGTAGAGCTAATGAACCAGGGGCACAGAAATAAAAAAACCTTAGAGTTGGTTGATGATCATGTGGTGTTATTTTAGTATGAACTCTTGGATAGATCGAACGGAAAGAATAACTTTGTGTTATTTTAGTATGAACTCTTGAATAGATCAAACAGAAAGAATAACTTTAAGATGGTTTAGTACCCTACAAACAATTTCTTCTTATGTTCTCCGCTAGATACGAACTTTGGAGTGATTCTTCTTTGCACGTTGAGGGAAGGTTGTGTGATCCAATTAGATTAGCATTGTTGAGAGATTGCACTAGCGAAAGTATGGACCCTAGGCCTCATTTTCGAGCATTGCAATACCGTTTGTGCTCCGTTTTATCAATTGCTACCTTGCTGTTTTTTATTATTTCTATTACTAAAATCAATATCTACTATCATTACTACACTTTTATCACCATATCTTTGTCGTACTAGTGCACCTATACAATTTGCCATTGTATTTGGTGTGTTGGGGACACACGAGACTCTTTGTTATTTGGTTGCAGGGTTGTTTGAGAGAGACCATCTTCATCCTATGCCTCCCACGGATTGATAAACCTTAGGTCATCCACTTGAGGGAAAATTGCTACTGTCCTACAAAACTCTGCACCTGTAGGCCCAACATGAGTCTACAAGAATAACTTTGTGTAGTAGACATCACTAATCTGGTCATGGTACCCAATAAGGATAAGTCCTGGCGTCTGTGCGTCGATTTTAAAGACCTCAACAAAGCCTACCATAAGGACCCTTTCCCCTACCACACATTAATCAGATTGTGGTCGCCATAGCAGGGCATGACTCACTATGCTACCTAGAGCCTACTTAGTATACCATCATATAAAGATGAAGGAATCCGACCAGGCTGCAACTGCATTTATTACATGCTCCGCACCATCCTACTTCAACACAATGCCTTTCTGACTGAAAAATGCCGACGCAACATACCAGCGCATGATCTAAACATGTTTGACAAAACACATTGGAAAAACCGTAGAAGCCTGTGTCGATGATGTGGTTGTCAAAACCAAACATGTCGGACAACTAGTCGACAACCTTCGTGAAACATTCACCAGTCTACGGCAGTATCAAATCAAGCTCAACCACCAAAAATGCGTCTTCGATGTACCAGAGGGCAAACTCCTCGGCTTCATTGTTTCCAGCTGATGAATCAAAGCCAACCCAACCAAATTTCAAGCACTAGCCCGACTAGAGGTGCCAACCATGCTCAAACATGTCCAAAACCTGGCAGGCTGCATGGCCACGCTAAGCCACTTTATCTCAAGACTCGGGGAAAAAGTGCTACCCCTTTATAGATAGTCGAAGCAAACAAAGAATTTTAAGTGGACTAGCGAGGCAGCGGCCGCCCTAGAAGATATTAAAGCTCTCCTCGCCACAAACTAAATCATAGCGGCACCCAACACATGTGAGCCGATGATACTTTACATCTCGGCCACCAACCAGGTAGTTAGTGATGTTCTCATGGTCGAACGAGACATGGAGGGCCATAAGTTCTAGTTTTAAAAGCATGTCTATTACATCTCTGAAGTCCTAACTCCATGTAAAACATGGTATCCACACTATCAAAAGATAGTCTACATCATTTTCATGGCATCAAGAAAACTTCATCATTACTTCCAAGAGTGCTCGGTGACCGTGGCATTCGAAGTGCCCTTGAGCGACATAATTAAAAACAGGGATTCCATGGGACGCATCACCAAGTGGGCCATAGAGCTCCTACCCTTCAAAATAACACACTGGTCGCACCGAGGTGTTAAACCTCAGGTGCTGGTAGATTTCGTGGCAAAATGGATATAAGCCGAGATCCCTAGAGAGTACAACACATATTCGCACTAGATAATGTACTTTGACAGTTCAAAAATGCTCGTCGGGCTATGGGCTGGAGTAGTGCTGACATCGCCGATAGGGGACAACATCCGGTACGTATTACAAATCATGTACAAGGACTCAAATAATGCTATCAAATACGAGGCCCTCCTACATGGGCTTTGAATAGCAGTCTCGATGGGCGTCAAATTCCTTGAGGTCTGAGGTGACTCTAACCTCGCTATCTCTCAAGTAAACGGTGAATTCGACGCCAAAGAACCAAAGATTACATCATATCGAAATGTAGTCCTCAAGATCTTGTCTAGGTTTGAAGGGCTAGAATTTCATCACATCCCACGGGATAGTAACTAAGCTGCTGATATACTTGCCTGAATGGGTACCAAAAGGGACAAGGTCCCCCAAAACACCTTCCTCAAATGGCTCTTTAAGCCACCTGTGGCCTTGTAGGACGATGCATCTACGTCGGAATCAAACGACGTAGAGAAATTTATCCCACCTGAGGATGAAGTGGAGCAGGACATAATTGAAGGATCCACCATACAGGCACGAGATCATGGTTGTTATCTCACCATGGACCGAGACCCTCCTCACATACTGAAAGGACCGAGAAGAGGTGTCTAGAGGGGGGGGTGATAGACACCCAACAAAGAAAAGTAGTAGTTTTTAAGTTCTTCAAGTTGAGGTTGTAGATAAGCACAATTTTAAGCATTCCCAACACACTTCAAGAAAGCATGGCAAGAGTATAAGCAGCGGAAAGAGTAAAGCATGCTAGTTGCGAGAAAGTAAAGGGATGGGATTGGAGTGTGCAAACGCAATGAAGACACGGAGATTTTTTGCGTGGTTCCGATAGGTGGTGCTATCGTACATCCACGTTGGTGGAGACTTCAACCCACGAAGGGTAACGATTGTGCGAGTCCACGAAGGGCTCCACCCACGAAGGGTCCTCGAATAAGCAACCTTGTCTATCCCACCATGGCCATCGCCCATGAAGGACTTGGCTCACTTGGGTAGATCTTCACGAAGTAGGTGATCTCCTTGCCCTTACAAACTCCTTGGTTCAACTCCACAATCTTGACAGAGGCTCCCAAGTGACACCTAACCAATCTATGAGACACCACTCTCCAAAAGGTAATAGATGGTATGTTGATGATGAACTCCTTGCTCTTGTGCTTCAAATAAGAGTCTCCCCAACACTTAACTCTCTCTCACAGATTTGGCTATGGTGGAAAGATGATTTGAGTGGAAAGCAACTTGGGGAAGGCTAGAGATCAAGATTCTTGTGGTTGGATTGGAATGTCTTGGACTCAGCACATGAGTAGGTGGTTATCTCTCACAAAATGAGTACTGGAAGTGTAGGCATGTTCTGATGGCTCTCTCTCAAATGGAGAAGGGGTGGAGGGGTATATATATAGCCTCCACACAAAATCCAACCGTTACACACATTTGACCCAACTCGGTCATACAAAATAGAAGAACTCAGTGAGACCGATTTAGTTCAAAATGTGAATGTTGGGAATCTCGGTGGGACCGACAAGATCAACTCTATGGGACCGATGTGCTAGGGATAGGGCAAAACCTCATCTCGGTGAGACCAATCGCATGAACTCGGTGAGACCGATTTCAGCATTTGATCAAACAGAGAGTTGGTCAGGCAAACTCGGTGTGACCGATTGCACATTTCAGTCATACCAAAATAATTGCAATAGGCAACAGAGAGTTTCCAAGGCCATCCCGATGAGACCGAGATCTGTATCACTGTGCACAAATTTATTAGGGTTTCTGGAAGTGGCTATGTCAAATAAACTCGGTGGCGTTGGATAGATCAAATCGGTGGGGCCGAGTTTGACTTTAGGATTTGGACATATGTGGAAATGAGAAAGTGGTTGAGGGTTTTGGAGCTATATCCCTAAGCACTTTGAGCAAGTAGACCATTAAGCAACACCTCATCCCCTTTTAATAGTATTGGCTTTCCTATGGACCCAATGTGATCTTGGATCACTAAAATGAAAATGAAGAGTCTTAAGCCTTTTCCAATCTTTGTCCTTAGCATTTGGAAGGGGTTCCACATCCTCTTCTCCTTGCCACTCCATTGTTGAACTCATCTGAAATGCACTTGTCCAACAAGAGATATGTTGTCATTGATTACCAAAATCACCAAGGGAGCACTTCTGCTTTCAATCTCCCCCTTTTTGGTAATTGATGACAACATACATCAAAGCTCTAGATTAAAGATATACATGATAACATGTAAAGCTTTGGAAGGACATGTAACATCCATAGGTTCCCCCTACATGTATGCAAACATGTAAAAATGGAAATTATGAACATGTGAATGCATAAGCATGCCAGAGCAAGGAATGAGTTACATGTATCTTGGCTATATGCATCAGAGCAAATGATGTAAATACATAATAATATAAGATGTACATTCATGTTCACAAGTCCTTCTTGCAAACAATATGTACATCAGCAAGAGGTCATCATGCACATGAGTGTGATGCATATACTTACCTTGTGGTCTTGAGCTGACTTTGGAAGAGATGAACCTGAGAAAACGGGGTTAGATAACACAAGAACATCTACTAATCAGAGCAAGAACAGGGAACCACAAGAGTTCCAAGATTGGGATGACATGTAGTGAGTGAGTACTTAGTACTCTATTTGGATATAGACATGTCCCCAAGGAATAATGATATGCAAAGAATTCCAAAGATTTTCTTCCCTTAGATATGAAATCTTTCTCCCCCTCAATCTGATGTTGGATAATGGGAGAAGATAGGCTAATAGAAAATCAGAGAAAAGAAACAAAGAAACATCTACTAACATGTCTTTCCCCTCTTAAAGACATGTGACTTATCTCCTCTTTGGGCACCAAGCATCTGGGAAAGCTAAGATGTCTCTCTCCCATAGGGTCTCTTTTTCGCATAAGATAAGCTTTGATGTGATTTATCCTCCCCCTTTGACATCAATTTCCAAGAAGGGATCTTCTGGAGCATGAGTCAAGTAGGTTTGGTCCTTGAGTCACATGACAAAGCAGCATGTAGATTGTGATGTGGGTAGAGGATAAGAATCATCGAGTGGAGCTGGAGAAGAATTGACAATTGCAATGGCAAAATGTTTTCTCAGTAGTGAAATCGGTAATGCCGATTCTTCTACATCAGTGACACCGAGTTGGCAGTGTTAGATATGATGCATATCAGTCAGACCAAGTTCGTCCTTGTCGGTTGTACCGATGAACTGTTCGGTCTTGTTGATAGGCAGAAACCGGTGAGGCCGAGTTCAATATAGAGGAAATATTTTGTCATCTCAGCTCACATGGCAAATAAGATCTCATAAAGATTTGCAGGGAATTAACTAAAGGATTTGCAATGAATTAGATGCAGGGAATGCAGAAAAAAAAACAGAGAAAATAAAAGAAATCTAGATGAAGTTTTTTTTAAAGGGGAACAAGCATGCAAGAGACAAATCTTTGTCCTTAGCATTTGGAAAGGGTTCCACATCCTGTTCTCCATGCCACTCCATTGTTGAACTCATCTGAAATGCACTTGATAAAAGTATTAGTCCAACAAGAGATATGTTGTCATTGATTACCAAAATCACCCAGGGAGCACTTGTGCTTTCAATCTCCCCCTTTTTGGTAATTGATGATAACATACATCAAAGCTCTAGATTAAAGATATACATGATAACAAGTAAAGCTTTGGAAGGACATGTAACATGCATAGGCTCCCCCTACATGTACGCAAACATGTAAAAATGGAAAGTAAGAGCATGTGAACGCATAACCATGCCAGAGCAAGCAATGAGTTACATGTATGTTGCCTAGATGCATCAGACCAAATGATGTTTATAGAATAGGTATACCTACATGTTCATGAATCCTTCTTGCAAACAATATGTGCTGCAACAAGAGATCATCATGCACATGAGTGTGATGCATATACTTACCTTGTGGTCTTGAGCTAGCTTTGGAAGAGATGGGCTTGAGAAAACAAGGTTAGATAACACAAGGACACTCTAAATAAAGCAAGTTAAGGAACCCACAAGAGTACCAAGACTGGGATGACATGTAATGGGTGAGTACTTAGTACTTCATTTGGATATAGACATGTCCCCAAAGATTAAAAATATGCAATGAATTCCAAAGATTTTCTTCCCTTAGATTTGAACTCTTTCTCCCCCTAAACCTGATATTGGATAATGGGAGAAGGTAGGCTAAGAGAAAACCAGAGCAAAGAAAGAAAATAAAAACAGAGCAAGAACCATTTAAGCAAGAAATGGTTCAATCAAACAAGTCTTAACATGTCTTTCCCGTCTTGAAGACATGTGGCTTCTCTCCTCTATTGACAAACAAGCATCTCGGGAGGCTAAGATGTCTTTCTCTCCCATGTGATAAGCTTTGATGTGCTCTCTCCCTCTCCCCTTTGACATCAATTTCCAAGAAAGGATCTTCTGGAGTATGAGTCAATTATGTTTGATCCTTGAGACACATTACAAAGAAGCATGTAGATTATGATGCGGATAGAGGATAAGAATCATTGAGTGGAGCTGGAAAAGATGTGCATGATGCAATGGCAAAACATTTTCTTCAACACTGAAATTGGTACTGCCGATCCGTTTTCATCGGTGACACCGAGTTGGCGAAGTCACAGAGGATCCTGATCGGTGCAACCGAGTTAGACCGTGTTGGTTGAACTGATGATCTATTCACAAGGATACCTTGTGTTTAGGTTAGGCTAATATGTTTGAATTGGAGAGACCGAGTTCAACACAGAGTAAACATTTTGTCAACTCATCTCACTAGGCAAAAAAATCACTTAAGGATTTGCAAGTAATTTACTAAAAGATTTGCAATCAATTAGAAAAGTAAACACACAAAAGCAACAAGAAGAAATCTAGATGAAGTACACAAAGAGAAAAACAACAAACAAAGACATAGAAATGATACGTCTCCAACGTATCTATAATTTTTTATTGTTCCATGCTATTATATTACCTGTTTTGGATGTCTATGGGCTTTATTTTACATATTTATATCATTTTTGGGACTAACCTACTAACCGGAGGCCCAGCCCGTATTGCTGTTTTTTTGCCTATTTCAGTATTTCAAAGAAAAGGAATATCAAATGGAGTCCAAACGGAATGAAACCTTCGGAAGCGTGATTTTTGGAATGAACGTGATCCAAAGGACTTGGAGTGCAAGTCAAGAAGCAGCCAAGGCCTCCACGAGATAGGAGGGCGCGCCTACCCCTATAGGGCGTGCCCCCTGTCTCGTGGGCCCCTGGGGCGGCCACCGACGTACTTCTTCCTCCTATATAAGCCTACATACCCCAAAAACATCCAGGGAGCCACCAAAGAAATATTTCCACCACCGTAACCTTCTGTAACCGCGAGATCCCATCTTGGAGTCGTCGCCAGCATTCTGCCGGAGGGGGGATCCACCATGGAGGGCTTCTACATCAACACCATAGCCCCTCCAATGAGTTGTGAGTAGTTTACCACAGACCTTCGGGCACATAGTTATTAGCTAGATGGTTTCTTCTCTCTTTTTTGATCTCAATACAATGTTCTCCCCCTCTCTTGTGGAGATCTATTCGATGTAATCTCTTTTTGCGGTGTGTTTGTCGAGATCCGATTAATTGTGGGTTTATGATCAAGTTTATCTATGAATAATATTTGAATCTTCTCTGAATTCTTTTATGTATGATTGAGTTATCTTTGCAAGTCTCTTCGAATTATCGGTTTGGTTTGGCCTACTAGATTGATCTTTCTTGCCATGGGAGAAGTGCTTAGCTTTGGGTTCAATCTTGTGGTGTTCTTACCCAGTGACAGAAAGGGTTGCAAGACACGTATTATATTGTTGCCATCGAGGATAAAAAGATGGGGTTTATATCATATTGCTTGAGTTTATCCCTCTACATCATGTCATCTTTCTTAATGTGTTACTCTATTCTTATGAACTTAATACTCTAGATGCATGTTGGATAGCGGTCGATGTGTTGAGTAATAGTAGTAGATGCCGGCAGGAGTCGGTCTACTTGTCATGGACATGATGCCTATATACATGATCATGCCTAGATAACATCATAATTATTCGCTTTTCTATCAATTGCTCGACAGTAATTTGTTCACCCACCGTAACACTTATGCTATCTTGAGAGAAGCCTCTAGTGAAACCTATGGCCCCCGGGTCTATCTTTTATCATATAAGTTTTCAATCTACTTTTATTTGCATCTTTATTTTTTGCATCTATATTATAAAATACCAAAATATATTTATGTTATCATATTATCTCTATCAGATCTCACTTTCGCAAGTGGCCGTGAAGGGATTGACAACCCCTTTATTGCGTTGGTTGCGAGTTCTTTGTTTGTTTGTGTAGGTTCGTGGGACTTGTGAGGAGCCTCCTACTGGATTGATACCTTGGTTCTCAAAAACTGAGGGAAATACTTACGCTACTGTGTTGCATCACCCTTTCCTGTTCAAGGAAAACCAACGCAAGCTCAAGACGTAGCAAGAAACACTAGAGAACTTCATCTAGAATGAGTCGGTGACAAATTCACCTATGTTAGATTATATTGACTTAGGAGTCAAGTAAAGTCACTTGATCATAGGTCAAACTCATCGTTTAAGCTCAAAATGGGGTTACCATTTTTATTTTAAGCACTTTGAGGTGTTCACATCTTGTTGAGTTGCTTCAAATCATGACTTGGGTCAAAGCTTCTCTAAGATGGAATAGCATACCTTGGGTTTTGTTGATCTTGGTCATGTAGTTGAACTTGTGTTGGATGCTCATGGTTGATGTAGTCCACCAAAGGTTGAGAGGACCACTAGAAGTATGAGTTCGTCTTCCTACATGGGTTACTCTTGCAAGGAAGAGCACTTGTGTATCCAGAAATGTCAAACATGTATCTTGATACCAAAAAGAAATTTGATATATAGACATTGTTAAAGGATATGTTGAGTGAGGTCATTCTTCCTTATATTCCACAACCATATAGTAGAAACTTGGTGATGTAGAGATTGCTTAAGTTGTGAGTGGCTTGCAATCTCATGGATTTGAGGTCATCCAAGTACCTACAGGGGTTAGGTAGCATGCAAGGGTGCAAGTATAGATCCAAGACATATGATCATCATCTTAAGAGAAATATCAAGGATTAGTCATAAAAAGGCTCATGCCTTTCATGCATCTAGATGGAGTTCCTACTCCAAGTTTGAGGCATCCATGATGTTCAATTCACCTCTCAAACGACAAAACACTTTTTCATCAAGCGGTTTGGTGAAAATATCCGCTAATTGCTTATCGGTACGAACATGCTTAAGATTGATGTCACCTTTAGCAACATGATCTCGAATGAAATGATGACAAACTTCAATATGCTTAGTCCGAGAATGTTGCACAGGATTATGAGCAATCTTAATAGCACTTTCATTATCACAAAGCAATGGAACATGTTTCACATGTATCCCATAATCTTTAAGGGTTTGGGTCATCCAAAGTAATTGAGCATAATATGATCCTGTGGCAATGTATTCCACTTCGGCGGTGGATAAGGATACCGAGTTTTGTCTCTTAGAGGA
Source organism: Triticum aestivum (assembly GCF_018294505.1). Lineage (NCBI taxonomy): Eukaryota > Viridiplantae > Streptophyta > Magnoliopsida > Poales > Poaceae > Triticum > Triticum aestivum. The sequence goes on from NC_057804.1 coordinate 81,498,977, forward strand.
CCAAGATACAAGAGATCTACCAAGAAATTGACAAGTACCTGAAGTGGATTTTCTATCAACCTTGTCTCCGGCATGGTCCGAGTCGGAGTAGCCAACAAGATCAAAATAGGTCCTCTTAGGATACCAAATTCCAAAGTTTGGTGTATGAATTAAGTATATCACTATCCTTTTCACAGCCTTAAGATGATATTCTTTAGGGGGTGCTTGATATCATGCACACATGCACACACTTAGCATAATATCGGGACAGGAGGCACATAGATATAACCATGAACCAATCATAGAGTGGCAAACCTTTTGGTCAACCGGTTTGCCATCCTTAGTCAAGTCAAGATGTCCACTAGTAGGCATGGGTGTTTTCATACCTTTGCTTTCTTGCATGTTGAACTTCTTGAATAAGTCCTTGGTATACTTTGTTTGGGAAACAAAGGTACCCTCCTTAGTTTTCTTGATTTGCAAACCAAGAAAGAATTTGAGTTCACTCATCATAGACATCTCAAACTTCTTCGACATTAGCCTTCCAAACTTTTCACTAAAATGAGGGTTAGTTGAACCAAATATGATATCATCCAAATAAATTTGGCACACAAACAATTCACCATTAACCCTTTTAGTAAAAAGTGTAGAATAAATTTTTCCAATTTCAAAGCCTTTTTCAATAAGAAACTTAGTCAAGCATTTACCATGCTCTAGGAGCTTGTTTAAGACCATACAGAGCTTTGTGAAGTTTGTAAACATGATCAGGTTTCTTAGTATTAACAAAGCCGGGAGGTTGTTTAACATAAAATTCCTCCTCAATTTCACCATTTAGAAAAGAACTTTTTATGTCCATTTGATATAAAGTAATGTCATGATGATTGGCATAAGCACGTAAGATGCGTATGGACTCAAGTCTAGCAACGGGGGCATATGTCTCACCATAGTCCATACCTTCGACTTGAGTGTAGCCTTGAGAAACGAGACGAGCCTTGTTGCGCACAACTTTTCCATCTTGATCTTGCTTATTCTGAAACACCCATTTGGTTCCAATGGCATTGTGCTTCTCATCGGGCTTTTCAACTACCGTCCATACTTGGTTCCTCTCGAAATTGTGTAGCTCTTCATGCATAGAGTTCACCCAGTCCGGATAATCAAGAGCCTCTTCAACCTTCATAGGTTCGATACTATAAATGAATGAGTAATGTTCACAAAGGTTAGCCAAATGAGTTTTAGAGCGAGTAATTCTCCCAGTTTGAATATCATCAAAGATTTGTTCAATGGGATGATCTCTTGAGACTCTTGCTCGAACTCGTGAGAGCTTTTGTTTGGGTCAGGGTGGAACATCCTCTTCATTATCTTGTTCTTCATCTTGTCTTTCTTCATTGTCGTTGGCGTTGTTGTTCTCTTGCGGAGGTGATGAGGGAGGTCGATGAGGTTCATCTTGTTGTACATCCTCATTTCCATCATTTTGATGTGTTCCACTTGTGGATGCCTCCAAGTCAACTTGTGGTTCGCCTTGGTGTGAAGTTGAGTCTTCCACTTGAACGGGCGAGGTACTCTCCTTCACCTCCATTGGGCAAATCTTGCCAATAGAGAAGTCTTGAATTGCTTCCAAGGGATCTTTATCTCCTACATAAATTGGCAATTGCTCTACTTGCGAGCAGTTAGATACATCAAACTTCACATCTACCATCTCTTCAACCTTTCGGGTGCAATTGTTGTAAACAAGGTAAGTGTGGGAGTTTGAGTTGTAACCAAGAAGGAAACCTTCATGAGATTTAGGGGAAAATTTCAAACGACGTTGCTTATCAATAATGTAACATTTTGAGCCAAATACTTGAAAGTATCGAACTTGGGGTTTGTTACCGGTGAGAAGCTCGTATGCAGTCTTCCCAAGAAGATTGTGAAGATATAGTCGATTTGTTGCATGACAAGCTGTCTCAACCGCTTGCGCCCAAAAATGTCTTGGCATCTTGTATTCACCAAGCGTCATTCTTGCCATATCAATGCGTACAATTCTTCCTCTCAACAACTCCATTTTGTTAAGGTGTTTACGTAGCCGAGAACTCATGTGAAATCCCTTCTTCATTAAGAAAGGTATCCACATTGGCGTTCTTGAACTCCGTTCCGTTGTCGCTTCAAACCTTCTTGATCTTCACTTCAAATTGATTTTGGGCCTTCCTAGAGAAGTTCTTGAAGATCTTTTGGACCTGCGATTTATCATCAAGAAAGAACACCCACGTAAATCTGGAAAAATCATCAACAATGACCAAACCGAATGAGTTACCACCAAGACTATTTGTAGGCGTTGGGACCAAAAAGATCCATATGAAGCAGCTCGAGTGGTCTTCATGTGGTCATGATGTTCTTCACGGGATGACTTCCTCCAACTTGTTTTCCTGCTTGACAAGCACTGCAAAGTCTATCCTTGTCAAATACAACATCTTTAACTCCAAGGATATGATCACCTTTAATAAGCTTATCAAGATTTTGCATGCCCATGTGACCTAACCTTCTATGCCACAACCAACCTTTAGAAGATTTAGCAATTAAGAAAGTTTTAGGTTGAGCCCTTTTAGTGAAGTCAACAATGTATAGATCACCTCTATGTATACAGGTAAAGACCATATTGTGATTATCTCTTTAAAACACTTGGTAATCTACTTTAGTAAATAAGACATTGAAACCAAAATCGGCCAGTCTAGACATGGAAAGCAAATTGTAGCCAAGAGATTCAACGAGCATAACATTTTGGATGGAGCTGTAATGTCAGATGGCCACCTTACCAAGGCCAACGACCTTACCCTTTGAGTTATCACCAAAAGTGGCATACTTTCGGGGACCATTGTTTTTAGCAAGCTCTCGGAACATATCCTTGTCACCGGTCATGTGATCGGTACATCCACTATCAAGTACCCATTCATTTCTTCCGGCCATGTAACCATGAAGGTTAGCCAAAAGACCAAAGTGTCTCATATACTCATCGAGATCAAAGTTACTACCATCATCCTCATCATAATATCCATGTTCAACATCGTCTTGGGATTGATCATCACCTAGAGAAGGTGATTCATTAGATTTGTGTTCATGACAATGTGCATCTTTGTGAATTGTAATGACTTGAGAAATGATGCTACTAATGACTCCAACGTCTCCTTTGGCACGCATGAGATCACAAAGTTCAAATAGGCAATCATCAAATTTAGGATCACTAGGTTTCATCTTATGAAAAGCTATGGACTTTTGAAGAATATCATCTAGATTTTTCAAAGAGTAGTTTGGAAAGCATTCCTCAAGATATCTCCATATAGTGTAAGCACATTCAAATGTAGGCAAGCATACAAGCAAATTTCTAGGCAATCATCTTATCATAAGATTGATAGCTCTAAGATTGCGGGTCATGACAAGATACTCATCACGGGTAGGATGCAAGGAATTAATAGGAGGCACACAAGGGCTAGTAATATACTTGTTCAAATCATATTCATTGAATATCTCAAGCATCTCATTTTTCCAAGCAATAAAGAACTCACCGTCAAGCATAGGCACTCTACGTCTAATACTCCCAATTGTAGACTCATCCATCTTCCTCCAATGGTGATTAAACCAAAGCAATGGAGACCAATGCTTTGATACTAATTGAAAGGACCGAGAAGAGGTGTCTAGAGGGGGGTGATTAGACACTCAACAAGCAAAAATAGCAGTTTTTAAGTTCTTCAAGTTGAGGTTGTAGATAAGCACAATTTTAAGCGTTCCCAACACACTTCAAGCAAGCATGGCAAGAGTATAAGCAGCGGAAAGAGTAAAGCATGCTAGTTGCGAGAAAGTGAAGGCATGGGATTGGAGTGTGCAAACGCAATGAAGACACGGAGATTTTTTGCGTGGTTCCGATAGGTGGTTGTCGGTGTCAAAACCGGCGGATCTCGGGTAGGGGGTCCCGAACTATGCGTCTAGGCGGATGGTAACAGGAGACAAGGGACACGATGTTTTTACCCAGGTTTGGGCCCTCTCGATGGAGGCAACACCCTACTCCTGCTTGATTAATATTGATGATATGGGTAGTACAAGAGTAGATCTACCACGAGATCATAGAGGCTAAACACTAGAAGCTAGCCTATGGTATGATTGTTGTTCGTCCTATGGACTAAAACTCTCCGGTTTATATAGACACCGGAGAGGGCTAGGGTTACACAGAGTTGGTTACAATGGGAGGAGATCTACATATCCGTATCGCCAAGCTTGCCTTCCATGCCAAGGAAAGTCCCATCCGGACACGGGACGAAGTCTTCAATCTTGTATCTTCATAGTCCAGGAGTCCGGCCAAAGGTTATAGTCCGGCTATCCGGACACCCCCTAATCCGGGACTCCCTCAGTAGCCCCCGAACCAGGCTTCAATGACGATGAGTCCGGCGTGCAGATTTATCTTCGGCATTGCAAGGCGGGTTCTTCTCCAAATTCCATATACCTGTTGAATAATGTTCGGCTTTTGGTGAATGTTGCACTTCTTGGCTTCTGCGCCCAATAATGGCCATCTTCCACGTGTCAAACGAATGCGAAAAGCCAGGGTGTTTTTTCATTTACCCCCCTAGCTGCACAAATGAGTCGCCTATAAAAGAGACGGGGATTTAGATCCAAATCACACCATCTTCCCTCCGCGAGCATTCATCGGAGCGCATTCGACAGAGATCCATTCCATCATGGTCAGTCGATGCAGCTCCTCCTCTCGCCCCCCAGCCCTCAGCCTGGAGATTGGGAGAGATGCTCCGTCTCGCACAGCGAGCTAGTGGCACTCCAAGCCAAGGGGTTTCTCCCCCCAGCCTACATGGTCCCGGTTCGAGCCGGGCTTGCCACCTATAATGGTGGAGAGCAAGCGGAGAGCGTCCCCAATCCCTCCAAAGGAGAGCGGGTATGCCTTGTCCCTTATTTGATAAGAGGGCTCGGATTTCCAATTCATACGTTTCTCTGGGGGCTCCTGAAGTTCTACGGCCTCCAGTTGCACAACCTTACGCCTGCCTCCATATTGCATATTGCGGGCTTCGTAGCCCTTTGCGAGCTGTTTTTGGGCATCGAAGCTCATTTCGCGCTGTGGAAGAAGTTGTTCTGCCTTGTGCCCCGTTCTCAGGAGGGGTCGATATATCAAGTGGGCGGAGCCGAACTATGGCGCATCGCCGGGACCGGATATCTATCCGGAACCCCAAAGAAGGCGTCCGAAGACTGGCCTTCGGAATGGTTTTATATAGAAGACGTCCCCCTACCGGACCTTGTTCGGATCGGCCTCCCTGAGTTCGATAATGCTCCTTTGAGGAAGCGCCTAAGCTGGCGTCCACGGAGCCCTCGGAAGGAAAATGACAGGGACGTCCTTTACCTGATGAGCCGGATAAGGTTGTTAGCTCATTCCGGACTGACCATGATTGAGGTCATGGCCACGTGCATTATGCGGGGGGTGCAGCCGCTTCAGTATAGAGGCCACCCCATGTGGGATTTCAACGGGGAGGACGACGCCACCCGGTGCGGCCGTAAGGGGCCGGAATCAGTTGCCGCTCTAATAAAGACCTTGTCCGCTTTGTACAAGGGAGAAGAGGAGGAATTCCTCCATGTCAACTAACGGGGCGGATTTTCTATGTATAATCCTCCAAGCTGGGTAAGCGGACACTTTCACTCGCCCATCCGTTTCATATTCCCATAGTTAAGTATTCAGTCTAGAAATTTCAACGCAGGAGCTACGCCAGGCTGTAAAGGAGATAAACAGCCCTCCTCCACAACCCGAGGACCCGGAACGGTCCTTCGACTCGGACTCCCAAGAGGACCCGAACTTGTCTGTGGAGCTGATCGATGGGGTGTTTCATCAATTGAGCAAGGACAACACCTTAGTGGCCATTACGGCCGATTATCCCGGACTACTTCCAGCCTCACGAGTAACCAAAACCGAAGTCCCAGTACTCTTAAGATGATCCATCCGTGCTTATTTTTTATCACCGTATACCAACGGCATTTTTGCAGGGGAAGTCCTTGAGGCGGAGGGCCGAGCCTGTGGTGGCTAGCCAACAAGGGGCAGCAAGGCCCAGCAGGCTGAAAAGAAGTGCGGTCCGAATTGAGACGCCGGTGCAACGGTATGGCGCGCCATTTTATTCCCAGGTCTTATTCCCTCAAGGTATACTAACGCTCGTGCTCTCTTCGGGAAGAAGAGCGCTCGCCGGACTATATCCGGAGAGGTTGCCAATCGCGCCTCCACCAGCCAGGCTTCAAGGCCGGGTCCGGAAGCGGAGGCGAACACGAGGCGCGCACCGGGCGCTCCTCCGACAGAGGATGCGGACGGGCTGTCTGCCACCAATTCCGAGGTGGAGAGTGCCATGAACCACACGCGTCGCCGGACAGTTCTTCGTGATGGTTGTTTCTCCCAAGAGGCATTGGACGCCTTCAATACGGGAGATGCATACCTCCGTGCCGCTCAAAATGGTCTAGCCAGAGCCACAGAGCAGTATGTAAAAGACATACGGGTGAGAAAATTTGATGGTTGTATATGTCAGTAGCCCCTGAGACTTGAAACAGTTAGAATAACAGAAAAGAACACCCAACTGTCCCAGGAGCTGGAAGAGTGCAAAGCCCAACTAGAGGCCGCACTAGCCGCGGTGGGGGACGCCAAGGAGACCCCCTCTGGTAATATATGCTTCGAAAGATAAGTATGTTGTGAAGTGTGGGATACGTGGGAATCTGACAATAACATTGCAGATGGCGCCGGAGTGGATCCGGACAAGCAACAACTCTTGCGCCGGTTAAAGGCCGGCGAGAGCGTGCTTACGAGGGTGAGGCAAGAGAAGAATAAACTCCAAGATCCCAACACCCAGCTGGGCGAGGAACTAAAGGATGTTCGTGCTCAGCTGTCGAACTCCGTGAAGGAGAATCGGCGGCTTCGACGCGGCATTTTTAGTAAGTGCTTGAACGAACTTCGAAAAAGAGTTTGGCGAGGAAGTCGATTGACAGAGTTATGTCTGTAGGTATGCTGACAGGTCGGCATGCAGAGGAAATGCCCGGTTCTACGGGTGACCTTCTTCCCGAGCTCTCACAACTGCACGAACGAGTTTGGCAGGTAATGCAAGGCGTCGCCCAGGCCTTGTGCCCATCCGTCTCCATGCCCGAAGGCCTTGGAGAGCTTGCAGAGAAGCTGAAGGGAGTGCGGCGGCACTTCCGATTAGGGAAGATATTGGCCTGCCGTCAAGGCGCCAGGGAGGCCTGGGCCATGGTGAAGACGCGGTACACGAAGGCTGACCCAAACCACATGACCGAGGTCGGACCTGTGGGGCCTGATGCGAAGGAGATCCCTGTGAGTTTAGTGTACGGCCAGGTAAAGTTGGCCGCCAAATATTCCCAACGGGACTGTAAACTAGACAGACTGTTGGATGGTATTGAAGAGGAATATACCCAGTCAAATTGACTATGTAATTGAAGATGACATGTAAAATGCCTTCTAGCCGTATTGTAGATTGTTTGTCATGGCGGACCTTTTCGCTTCAACCTCGGGACCCGATAGTCCGGAGTGTGTCCGAATACCCTCTCGGTTATGTAAGAACCGGGGCATGTGTGGAGACCAGGCATAGGGGTCATTAGTGCTTGAACAGACAAGTGCCCAACTAGTTATGTTATATTACATGGTTAGTAAGAAACATCTTCCAGGGAGAATAGTTTCGTTAGGGGTTACTTTCCCTGGGAGGCATGCCCTAAAGTGCATGTCCGGACTGCGAACAAAAGCAGAAAAGCATCTGCGGGCGGATAAATAAACGAGTGAGAAATCATCTTTTAGTTCACTGACCGGATATTCCCTTAAGAACGCTAGCTTTCGGCTTCACCCAGTCTGAGGTACACATCCGGCTGACCCGGCAGTAACAATCGCAGAGGTGCTCCCTTTACCGCCTAGCCGAACAATCAGGAACGTAGGGGTAAGCACAGGAGCCAGGCAACCCAGCTTGGCCAAAACTTAAGTCATATCGATACATATAATGGTGAATAAAAGGTACATGCGGAAGTGTGACACATGTGTTGGGCATGAGGCCCGTATAAACAAGCTTCTATTAAAGAAGCCCCCACGTATAATGAGCGTGAATAGCGCGACAATTGTGTGCGAACAAGGCGCGAACGAGCCCTTAAAGGCTGTAAGAGAAAGGGAGGGAGAAGGAGAGAAATATAAGACAGCTAATGTGTAAAAAAAAGACAGAGGAAGGAGACAAACACAGAGTCCGGCGCTAGGCGTAGAATCTTCGTAGATGGGCTGCATTCCATGGGTTCGGCTCGAGTCGGTTATCCGATGCATCTCGCAGACGGTACGCTCCACCAGTCAGGACTTGGTCAATTATGAAGGGACCTTCCCATTTCGGCTTGAGTTTGTCCTTTTTCTTGTCCGGCAGGCATAGAACTAACTCGCCAACATTGTAAGTTTTAGCCCGTACTTCTCTGCTTTGATATCTTCGAGCCTGCTGTTGATAGAATGTGGAACGGGCTTTGCCACGTCGCGCTCCTCCTCCAAGGCGTCCAAATTGTCCTGCCGATCGAGTTCGGCTTCTCTTTCTTCGTACATGCGCACGCGAGGTGAGTCATGAATTATGTTGCGAGGCAGAACTGCCTTTGCGCCGTATGCCATAAAGAATGGTGTGAATCCGGTGGTGCGATTCGGCGTGGTCCGTAGCCCCCAGAGTACGGAGTCGAGCTCCTCTAACCAATGCGTGTTAGATTCCTTGAGGGACCGCACTAATCTGGGTTTGATGCCGCTCATGATTAGACCATTTGCTCGCTCGACTTGATCGTTAGTTTGTGGGTGATAGACTGAAGCATAGTCGAGCTTGATGCCCAAGTTTTTGCACCAGAGTTTGACCTCGTTGGCCGTAAAGTTTGTGCCGTTATAAGTGATGATGCTGTGGGGGACGCCATAACGGTGTACGACCCCTGATATGAAGTCTATCACCGGTCTGGATTCGGCCGTCTTAACAGGCTTGGCCTCTATCCATTTGGTGAATTTATCCACCATGACCAGTAGGTATTTTTGCTTGTGGGTTCCTCCTTTAAGGGGTCCAACCATGTCAAGTCCCCAGACCGCGAAGGGCCAGGTGATGGGTATAGTTTGGAGGGCGGTGGGTGGCATATGGCTTTGGTTAGCAAAGAGCTGGAAACCGACGCATCGTTGGACTAAGTCCTGAGCATCTGCCCGGGTCGTCGGCCAATAAAATCGTATACGGAAGGCCTTGCTTACAAGGGCCCGGGTTGCGGCGTGGTGCCCGCCTAGTCCGTCATGAATTTCAGCCAGAAGATTCCGCCCTTCCTCTTCGGAGATACACCTTTGAAGGACTCCGGTGGTGCTTTTCTTATAAAGCTCTCCTTCGTGGACTTTATAGGCTTTAGATCGCCGCACTATGCAGCGTGCCTCGTTTTGGTCCTCGGGAAGTTCCTGCCTGGTTAGGTAGGCTAGGAATGGTTCTGTCCACGGGGCAATGACTGCCATTATTACGTGGGCTGAGGATGTTACTTCGTTGGCAGAGCCTCCCGTTGTGTCAGAATGTTCGGGGGCGGTTGGTGCGGTTGGGTCCGGGCTGTTATTTCCGGATTCCCCTTCCGATAATACGGACGGCTTGAATAGCCTCTCCAAGAAAATGTTGGGGGGACTGCATCGCGCTTTGCGCCGATGCGTGCCAAGACGTCTGCCACCTGATTGTTTTCCCGGGCTATATGGTGAAATTCGAGCCCCTCGAACCGAGCTGACATTTTTAGGACAGCGTTGCGATAAGCTGCCATTTTCGGATCCTTGGCATCAAAGTCTCCATTTATTTGGGATATCGCGAGGTTCGAATCCCCACGCACCTCTAGGCGTTGGATGCCCATGGAGACTGCCATCCGGAGACCATGTAGAAGGGCCTCGTATTCAGCTGCATTGTTGGAGTCTGTATACATTATCTGGAGTACGTATTGGACTGTATCTCCTGTTGGGGACGTCAGAACAACGCCAGCCCCCAGGCCAGCTAACATTTTGGAGTCGGCGAAGTGCATGATCCCCAAGTCATATGCTCGAAGCTTTTCGGCTGGTACGCCGAAAATGCATTTTTCTGGGTTAAGCTTGATGTCATATGCTCGAAGGTTATCGAATGTGAGCCTCAAGTCGTCTACTAGAGTTTCGACATGCTTGGTTTTGACGACCATGTCATCTACGTATGCTTCCACTGTTTTGCCGATCTGGATTGCCAGACATGTCTGAATCATGCGTTGATATGTTGCGCCGGCGTTTTTGAGCCCGAAGGGCATTGTGTTGAAGCAGAATGGGCCGTATGGGGTGATGAATGCCGTTGCGGCTTGGTCTGGCTCTGCCATCTTAATTTGATGGTAGCCGGAGTATGCGTCGAGGAAACACAATGAATCGTGTCCTGTGATAGCGTCGATAATTTGATCGATGCGGGGGAGGGGGAAGGGATCCTTTGGGCAAGCCTTGTTGAGGTCCTTGAAATCGACGCATAGGCGCCAGGATTTGTCCTTCTTTGGTACCATCACCAGGTTTGCTAGCCAGTCCGGATGTTTTATATCTCTGATGAATCCGGCCTCCAGTAGTTTGTCTAGCTCCTCTCCCATGGCTTGTCTCTTAGGTTTGGAGAAACGCCGAAGAGCCTGCTTGACAGGCTTGAATCCTTTTAGGATGTTTAGGCTGTGCTCGGCCAGCCTGCGTGGGATTCCTGGCATGTCTGAAGGGTGATAGGCAAAAATGTCCCAATTTTCGCGTAGGAATTTTTGTAGTGCGGCGTATACATCAGGGTTCAATTGCGCCCCGATGGAGGCCGTTTTTGTAGGGTCCGTTGGATGGACTTGAAATTTGACTATTTCATCCGCCGGTTTAAAGGAGGTGGACTTGGATCTTTTATCGAGTATCACGTCGTCCCTGTTCACTGTGGAGCGCAGCGCAGTCAGTTCCTCAGCCGCTAGGGCTTCGGATAGTGCCTCAAGGGCCAGTGCGGCTGTCTTATTTTCGGCGCGGAGTGCTATGTCTGGGTCACTAGCAAGAGTGATGATTCCGTTGGGTCCGGGCATTTTGAGCTTCATGTACCCATAATGGGGTATGGCTTGAAAAATTGTGAATGGCTCTCGCCCTAATAGAGCGTGGTATCCGCCGCTGAACAGGGCCACTTGAAACATGACCTCCTCGGACCTGTAATTATCCGGCATGCCGAACACCACATCCAGTGTGATTTTTCCTGTACAACACGCTTCCCGACTGGGGATTATTCCTTTAAAGGTTGTGTTGCTTCGCTCAATGCGGCTCCAGTCTATTTCCATTTTTTGAGGGTTTCCTCATAAATGAGGTTCAATCCACTGCCACCGTCCATGAGTACCTTGGTAAGGCGAAAGTCGTCCACTATTGGACTGAGGACCAATGCGGCTGGTGCTCGGGCTGTTCGGAATTTAGGTTCATCACTGGCATTAAAGGTAATAGCCGTGTCACTCCATGGGTTTATTGTTGCTACTTGGTAGACTTCGGCAAGGCTGCGGAGTGTTCGTTTTCGCATTTTATTTGATGCGAAAGTCTCGAAGACTGTTAATACCGTACTGGTATCCCTGGGCAGGTGCTCTGTGAATTCTGGAGTTAGAAGCTCCTCGCCACTTCTGGCCACCTACCGGAGTATCCAACATGCTCTAAGGCTATGAGTTGGTGTGGCGCCCTCTGTACTATGAATTTTACAGGGTCCATTGAGCCATCCCTCCAGTACGGTTCCATGCCCTATAGAGGGTTTTTGCTTTTTGGTGTTTAACCCAGGTGCCTGGCGATAATAAACCCTTTTATTTCGGACTGGGGTTGTATTCACGGCCGGATTGTCCCAAAATTTTATTTCAGTTTTCTAGGCGCTTTCCATCACACAGTACTTTCATACTATGGATGCCAAGTCGGCGAAGCGTGTGATTTCACGGTGACTTATGGCGTTGAGGATTCCGTTGTCCGTGCAATTATTGCAGAAGAATTAAATTGCATCCTCCTCGCGGCAGTCCTCTATCCTGTTCATAACCAGGAGGAATTTGGCCCAGTAATGGTGTACTGTTTCTGTGGGCTCTTGCCGAATTTGGGATAGATCCCTTATATTTGGGTGGGCAGGTGGAATTAAATCCGGAACCTCGCCCGATTTGAGACTCAGGGGCCAAGGAGTTTCCAAACTCGGAAGCTTAGGTTCTTGGATGTTGTCCAATGAATCTAGCCCGCTGCCTGACTTTAGGTTCAGGGATTGAGTGACGTCCTCTCCCCCGCGGGTATCCGGCTTGGAGGAATCGGGAATCCGGACATAAGTAGTCCTTAAGATAGATGAAGGCTTGCCGCATTGTTCCTCCACCACTGCGACGTGGTGGGCATAGTTTCAAATAGCGGAGATAGCATCCGCTATTGCATCCGCAATAGCGCTAGCGCAATAGCGTCCGCTATTGCTCAAATTAAATATTATTATTTTTTGTTAAGGATCTAGAAATATAACCAATAATCTAGTGTTTTTACAAATCCGCTACACGGACATAGCGCCCGCAATATCGCCCGCTATCCGCATTCCGCTACATGGACCCCAATCTGCTACCAGCCCGCTATCCGCTATTTAAAACCATGGTGGTGGGTGACCTGGGGAGAGTTAATCTCTCTCGGATCGGGTTTAAGCCCAATCTGATCGTAGTCTGTAGCGACTCCCAGGGCGGCGATGCGATCCAAGAGCTTGTTTAAAGAAGAGAGCTCCATCGGATCTAACTGCTCGGCGAGCTCCGAGTTGACGTGGAGATTGCTTTCGATGACCCAAGAAGTCATCATCGGTGCGGCGGCCGAACAGGCAGTCATAAGGAAACCGCCTAGCCGGAGAGTTTGGCCGATAGCCAAAGCTCCTTTAGCAACAGTGACGTCTTTAAAGACGGGATGAGGCATCCTTCCTGATGGCGACGGCACAGCGGAACTCTCAATGAAAGCACCAATGTCGGTGTCAAAACTGGCGGATCTCGGGTAGGGGGTCCCGAACTGTGCGTCTAGGCGGATGGTAACAGGAGACAAGGGACACGATGTTTTTACCTAGGTTCGGGCCCTCTCGATGGAGGTAAAACCCTACTCCTGCTTGATTAATATTGATGATATGGGTAGTACAAGAGTAGATCTACCACGAGATCAGAGAGGCTAAACCCTAGAAGCTAGCCTATGGTATGATTGTTGTTCATCCTACAGACTAAAACTCTCTGGTTTATATAGACACTGGAGAGGGCTAGGGTTACACAGAGTCAGTTACAATGGGAGGAGATCTACATATCCGTATCGCCAAGCTTGCCTTCCACGCCAAGGAAAGTCCCATCCGGACACGAGACGAAGTCTTCAATCTTGTATCTTCATAGTCCAGGAGTCCGGCCAAAGGTTATAGTCCGGCTATTCGGACAACCCCTAATTCGGGACTCCCACAATGGTGCTATCATACATCCACGTTGGTGGAGACTTCAACCCACGAAGGGCAACGGTTGTGTGAGTCCATGGAGGGATCCACCCATGAAGGGTCCATGAAGAAGCAACATTGTCTATCCCACCATGGCCATCGCCCACGAAGGACTTGCCTCACTTGGGTAGATCTTCACGAAGTAGGCGATCTCCTTGTCCTTACAAACTCCTTAGTTCAACTCCACAATCTGGACGGAGGCTCCCAAGTGACACCTAACCAATCTAGGAGACACCACTCTCCAAAAGGTAATAGATGGTGTGTTGATGATGAACTCCTTGCTCTTGCGCTTCAATCGATAGTCTCCCCAACACTCAACTCTCTCTCACAGATTTGGCTATGGTGTGAAAGATGATTTGAGTGGAAAGCAACTTAGGGAATTGGAATGTCTTGGCCTCAACACATGAGTAGGTGGTTATCTCTCAGAAAATGAGTAGTGGAAGTGTAGGCACGTTCTGATGGCTCTCTCTCAAATGGAGAAGGGGGTGGAGGGTATATATATAGCCTACACACAAAATCCAACCATTACACACATTTGACCCAACTCGGTCAGACCGAATAGAAGAACTCGGTGAGGCCGATTTAGTTCAAAATGTGAACGTTAGGAATCTCGGTGGGACGGACAAGATCAACTCGATGGGACCGATGTGCTAGGTCTAAGGCAAAACCTCATCTCGGTGAGACCGGTCGCATGAACTCAGTGAGACTGATTTCAACAATTGATCAAATAGAGAGTTCGTCAGGCAAACTTGGTGTGACCGATTACACATTTCGGTGAGACCAAAATAATTGCAATAGGCAATAGAGAGTTCGTCAGGCAAACTTGGTGTGACCGATTACACCTCGGCAATGGCTAGTAGATCCTTCAGCTCTTCAATCTCCTGGGCCTGTTGGGCATTTTTTGCCTTAAGTGCATTCGTGTCTTCCCTGCCTCGGGACAACATGCAATGGCCATCCTGACGCCGCGACTCCGCATAGAGTAGATCTTCAGAGGCATGCTTGAGGTCTTTTCCCAGCTAACCAAGGGCTTCTGCTGCTACAATTCATCGTGTTGTTACATGATCCAAAGTTCTTCATAAAAAGAACGTCACAAAAGCAGAGGCACTTACCCTACGCTTCTCTAGTGAAATTTTTAACTTGATCTACCTCAAACAGTGCAACATTTAGCTTCATTTCTGTGTGGGAGAGCACCTCGGAGAGCTTGTTATTCCGCTCTCAAGAATCCTATCCAAGGTAGAATTTTTTTTAAGCCCCGATATGGTCACCAGTGCCCATATCAAGGCTTAGGGGCTACTGTCGTATTCAGAAGCTTCGTTTTCCCTCAAGCAAACAATTTGCTATAAGCACAATGAATCCCCAAAATTAATTAAGCTCGAAAGCATCTTACCTACAAGCCCCTGGACAGAACATCCACTGCATTTCAAAGACAGAACAGGTCACCCCGAGGTAAGCATCCACCAAACTGAGAGCATTAAACTCTTGACTGGAAAAGGCAGAGCTCCTCAAAGAGGCCTTCCACCATCGGTGGTTCATGGCGCTTTTGACCTCGGAGGTGGTAGCCGAGCAGGTCCCTGAATCCTGTGGATGGGGTACTTCGAGAGTAACCCCCAAGGTGGGAATACGTTCCGTGCCACTCCTCGGAACCGAGGTCCCCATAAAGCTGGCCTCCCCCGTTCCGGTAGATAACAAGAGAGTGCTACCTGTGAGGGAAAGAGGCATTGTGGTTCGCCCCGCGGCTGCCGCATATGGCCGAGCTCCCTGTGTTTCTGACACGGGGCTTCCTTGAGGAGCAACGCTTCCGCGCGGGCGTTTTGAACGTCGACCCTTAGGAAGAGAAGTCGGTGTATTTGGGTTCTCATTACTTGGAGTTCTCTTTTGAGTGGAAGCGGGAGAGGGCTTTACAGATGAAGCCGGACGTGTTCCCGGTAGATCAGGTGTGATAGCCACTTTTGAGCCATCCGGGCTCTCTTGATAAAACGCCCCCTATGTATATGGTGGACAACTCTTCATCTTCGTGGAAGATGGGATCGTCACCCCGTTGGTACATCCCCGGCTCAGGCGCAGGACAGCTGTGGGTCTCAACCTCTGTTTAGATATGATCATTGATCAAACAAGATAATAATGAACGAGCCCAGATGAAGAGGTCCAGGAAAACTTACTATATTGGAGATTGTAATAAGAGATCCCGTCCATGACCTGCCGCTTCGCGAAGTCCGCCGCTTCTCCTTGGTATAGACCGGCCAGGGATGTTTCGAAGGCCATTTGATCTTTGAAGTCTTTCTGAATTGATTGGGTAGCGACGTCAGTCCCGTTATACATGCACAATAGTTGTTGACGTTTCCAAAGAGGTTGGATTCTTCGGTTGATCACCATCCCCATCACGTCTATAACAGTGAGGCCAGTACCAGATAAAAGCTTTACTTGAGTCGCCAGGCAAGCTACATCGGCATCATCCTCGTGTGCGTCGCTCTAAGGTCTCTAGCTATAGCACTTTTTCGGGGGCCCCGGGGAGAATGTTGGGCGCCTGGGTCGGACCGGGTCATGCAGCGGACGTCATCCATGTAAAACCACCCAGACACCCAAGTGTTGGCATCCTCTCGAGGGGTATCTGTGCGGTAGTCGGTCCCAGCTATTCGGCAGACCTCGGTTGCGCCTACCTCGTGTAGTTTCCCATCTCGGGAGCAGGGCATCACGCATAAATACTTCCTCCACATCCTGAAGTGGTCCTCACACCCAAGGTGCATTTCACAGAGGGCAACAAACCCCACGATATGTAAAATTGAGTTAGGGTGAGGTGGTGGAGTTGGATCCCATAGAATTCAAGCAGGCCTTAGAGAAAGGGGTGAATAGGGAACCCTAGGCCGCGAAGCCGAAAGGGAACAAAGCATACACGCTCGTCCTCGTGAGGGATGGGATGATTATCGGCGTGCACCTGCCCATCCATGGATAATAATCCCATACTAGAGGAAGCCAGATCTGAATCTGGCAGATAACCTTGGGTGGTGAGACGCTCTAGTTGAAGGGGGTCATGACGCTTCCCCAGTCACCCTTGAGGGGGCCATTGTGACACCTTGAGGAACATACGCCACTTGCCATTTCTGAAGAACTTTCGAGATTAGACCTTAGGAGGAAAGGGGAGGCTTCCGTCGGATTGTCGGGAAAGAAGGTCGAGATGCGCTTTACCGTAATTCTGGACTGCGTGCCTATTAAATAAAGGGGAAAGGGCCGACGCTTCGATGTCCTGCCATAAAGCACCTCGATTCCCTAGAAGGTGAGATGATCAAAGTAGGGGTCTGGAGGCCACATGTGGTGGGACTGGACCCCGAGTAAAGCCTTCAGTTGAACCGAAGACTTCAAAGCTGAACTCGCGATAATACATAGGAACTCGTCTATAAAGCCAAAAACTCCAAAGCCAAAGACATTTCGCCAAAGAAGAGCGTCGTCCTTGGCATAGAAGACCAGTTCAGGGGCTACTGACGGTGTCCTGGACTATGGTACCAACCTAGTCGGCCCACAGTCCTTGGACTGGGCTTATGGGCCCTCATTCTCATAAGGAATGACTCCAGAAGTCTCGCACCTTGGCATGATCAAGGCAGCCTTTGCCAAAGACTTGGCGTGTACTCCAAGGACATCTCCGGCCACCGCCATATGCATCCTTTGATCTACAACCGTCTATGCAACCCAAGGTACCCCTCTGGCATGTATTTAAGCCCAGGGGTTTAGCCCATAGAGGGGATCCGATCATAATCTCATTCACCTAGCCTTAGGGTTAGGGTTAGAACACAAGTTATGATTTCGGGGTAGATCAAGCTTGTACTCAATACACAACCATCAATACAATCCAAGCATGACGTAGGGTATTAGCTCTTCAAGAGGGCCCGAACCTGGGTAAATACTGTCTCCTTCGTCCCTTGTTACCCACTGATCTGAGATCCACAGCTTGGGACCCCCTACCCCGAGGTCTGCTGGATTTACCACCGACAACATTGGACATGGTTTTCTTGCATTTTATCAACAGCTTTTTAACATTATCGATGGGTTTAGCCATTATAGTTCCTCCTGCATCAGTATCAATCATAGTTTTTATATAGGATTTAAGGCTAAAACATATGAAGAATTAACCATTCTTCCATTCCATGATTAGGACAATTCATTGTAGCCTCGTTCATGTGATCCCACGCAAGCACTAGTGGCTCATGATCTTCTTATTTAAAACTTGTTATCTGCGAATAAAGTTGCATAATTTTTGCAGGTAGGAAAAACTTTGATATAAACTTACTACAACAACGAGTCCATGAAGTTACATTACCTCAAGGGAAAGTTAGAAGCCATTCTTTTGCTTTTCCTATCAAGGAGAAAGGAAATAGACGCAACTTCCAAGCATCGGGATCATAATCCTTAATGGGTGTGATGTTACTCAATTAAGAAAAAATTATGCAAATGCATACCGACATGCTCAAAAGGAGAGCCTCCAAATTGGTCATGTTGAACCATAGAGACTAGGTTCGGTTTTATCTCATACTCGGTGGCAACAACATCAGGTTGTGCAATTGGTTTACGCATTAAACTATTGCTAGGAGTAGCAAAGCTTCCAAGCTTACGAGCCATGGTAATCTTTTTCGATTTTCTACTGACAAGATTTGCAAAAATAATTAACTAAAAACTAGAACAAAACTCTAACAAAAACTCTAAACACAAAGAGTAGGCACACAAATCCTCCCCGACAACGACGCCGGAAAAAAGGTTTGGTTAGTCCCTTTAGTGATCCAGTAAAGGAGGAGAAAGGATTCTTGCCTTTTTTTCCCAGAGGTGACCCTGAGTTATCGAACCCCCTGAGAGGACGGTGACCTTTAAGCAATGGTTTCTAACAAGTTTTTGCGAGAGAATTAAATTCCAAATTTTGACCGGATCAAAATCATGTTGACACTAAAAACACTTATAATAAAAATAGGCATGGCTATGAGGTCTTATGCTTACAACCATATATTTGCGGCGGGATCATTATGATCTTAATTTGTGCCCTGCAAGTTATCCATTGAGATGTGCTTGCTACGTACCAAAGTAGGGATGTGTCCAAATTATGTTTTTACCGACAGCGTCCTGCATCAAGAGTTTGTTGTCCAACCGAAGGCTCTATTCATCACGCGGGGTTGCCCTGATAATTGTGACAGCAATAACCGAACAAAAGCATTGGGTGTTTAATGACTACACCTCTTGAATTGCCAGAGAAAGGATCCGTGTTACCATACTAAACATATATGTCACTTGTGTTCAGAATAACACATCAGGGTCTCCCTGCCCTTAGCCTCCTCATGACTCACTCTCCATGATCCTGAGTACCTATAGGGATGAAGAACGCGAACGAGACAAGAGACAACTACAGAGCAAATTTATGCTACACATACGAGATGTTAAATCAAAGTATTTCCATTGATCTCTCCAACAAATACACTGGGTTGCAAGGCCTTGCCTCAACCCATGACTTTACCGAACTACTCAGACATGGAGATCAGATCACATGAAGAACTCATTGAAGAACACATCATGAAGATTGATTGGTAATATGTCTTACAATAGATGTCAGATGTGATACACGATTACAAGTATGGCTAGATGGCTGAGAGCTATGGTGGTGATGAAGGTGGTTTCTATGGAGATGTCGGTGGGAAATGGCGGCGGCTAGGGTTGATGGAGATGACTTCTGCGAAGATGATGATGTGGCGGCTTGTTCTGATGCTCATTTGGCGTCAAACCTTTAATAAAGGTTCTTCAGGTGGATCATACACCTCGGTTGGCATGCCATACGACCATCCATATGAGTCGGGATGGTCATATGGAACACCGTGTTTTGACTGGAACCTCTGCCGCGCCTCCCACATGATCTCCTATATCTCCACTTTACTCCTTTCCAAGTATTCGCTTGATTTCGTCCATAAATAGCCCATTTCTCGTCGAAACTTAATAAAGATCGGATATCTGGAATCATTTCCATTCATTAGTCATTAGTAGCAATATCGGAGCGAATACCTCGGTTTTACTTAAATATATCAGTAAACTCCAGTAAGAGGAGTGTAAAAATAATACTCATCATTATTTGAGACAAATTAGCGCAAAATTGTTAGTCTTTTGTTGGACTCTGAATCATGGTGGTTGAGGATGCCACAATTGTGGTAGTTTTTTGCTATTTACTCGTTTTGCTTGCCAATGAATTGGCCATCATTGGTAGTGGAGCATTGCCATGCCAAAAAATTGGCAATCATCCAAACAAAGACCAATGTTTTGGCCATGACCAAAAAATTGGCAAGGTAGACATTGGTGACAATCAAAACACACTCGAAGTGACCAGTAACTGAAATGGTCGCGTAAGGGAAATCCCCGTCTATTGATGCACTCTATCCAAGTACCTGCTGACCACAGAAACATGGTACAAACTTTTCTCACCACTCATCTCGGACCATAGTCGGCACTTGAATGGACTTTTTTTGTTTCATAAGTGGTTTTGATGTTAATGACATGAAATGTTTGAATGCA